>NC_056725.1:161192015-161452015 GCF_019279795.1 Protopterus annectens | reverse complement strand
AAATTAACCATTCCTGAGTATCTTTTATTACCGTGAGTTTCATATGCCAGGGATTCTAACTTTGTATAGAAAGGTGTGAACCACCTGTTATTTGAAACACACAGTGACATGAGGTACCCAATGTAAGTTGTGCAAGAGTTACCAACATCTCGGGTACTTACACATTCCTCATCTTTGCTAGGAAGCAGTTCTCATACTGCTACATGCAACACACAAGCCAATATCAGAAGCACTTAGAATCTAAGAGCTTATACTATTACTCTATTTTCTGCTGCTTGAAATTGCTATGTCTCTGTCTCTCTCCCTCAATGGCTCCACAGCCAAGTCAGTGAGATGGAGGAGCTAATTCTGGCAATTGCACCAACAAAGACAAGTATTGGTCAATGAGATTTTGATCACAAACTAGATTTTTTTTTAACAGAAGAGGGTTAGATTTTGGAAATGTTTTATAGGCCAGATTAAAAGTATTAACAAGCTGCATCTGGCCAATAGACCAGAAGTTTGACACCACTGCAATAAATATTCAGCTTTCCACATGTGTAAATAATGTTTGCTTGTACATAGAACATGCCCTGCAGCTCTTACAGAGAACAACGTCTAGTATAACAATTATGTTTACAATGACGAGACATCAAAAGGTGTCTTTATGTATGAATAATTATGACCCTAAGAATGAAGCTCCTTAGTTACTAGATACACACCCTGAAAAATATAATGCTCTAGTTATTGCTGTACAAGGCATTACTCCATGCAGTATGTGAATTTTGGTTTTCTTTTGCATTTTTGAATGCAGTGGAGAAATAAAGAAAGGACCAGAAGATTTTATGTTGCGGAACCTGTTTCCAGTTAGCATCACTTACTTTTTGATTTTTAACCATATCAGGTGTAAAGAAATATTTAACAGTGCTTTAATTTAAATATGAAGAGCAGTGTTTACTTTATAGAGCTGTGTTTATACTGTTGGCATATCCTCTTCTTCTGTCATTGTTTTGAGCTCCCATATTGTCTCAGTTAGTTTGCAAAGTCACAAAGTTGTGCAGCCTTTGCGTACAATGCAATCTTCCAAGATGTGGGAAGACTGCTGTCCAGTTACAACTCTCCCCATTTGGTTGATATAATACATTTCCCATGCATTAATGAAATAATTATAATATAATAAAGCTGAAATGATACCAAACCTGCATGCAAAATTGTACCACTATTGTCAAATTTATTTTTTATGTATTTGCTCCTGTTTGCTTAATGTATTTGCATGCCTCTGACAAGAGAAATGGAATAAAAAGGTTCCTAAGAGCCAGATCATTTATCTGGTTAACAAACAGTAAATACATGAAATGCAGATAATAATGGCTTCAGTTCGACCTACATTGTTCTAATACTGCTTCTCCTCTTGTATACCAAGCCAGAGGTCAGGCTGAGGTGGTCTTGTATACCAAGCCAGAGGTCAGGCTGAGGTGGATTACAGTCAAAGTGCTGTCACATCTCTCCTTCCATTTCCACATAACAGATGTGGGAGGCGCAAAGTTTGTTTACCACCATTAGCATTTTGGAATTCATAGATGAGATTTTCAAAAAAAAAAAAAACAATCAATCTCTTGTGCCATCCACAGACAATGTATTTATTTATTTTATTTATTTATTTTACATTTGTTGACAGGGCTAATCCAACTGGATATATGTCCATTTTATTAGATGCCCAGGGAGAAAAGCTCCACTACAGATAATAGTAACATCAGGTACAGTACATTTTTAAGACCAGAATGCAAGGTTTTTACATAGCAGCTTAGTAATCATAAAATGTACATTTATTTACAAGGCAATAATGACAAGCATTTCTAAGGTAGAGACAAGCTCATACAGCAGAGAGCTTGCTAAACAAGTTCAAGCTTTGTAGTAGTTACTAAGAAAGGGTAAGTTAATACCAACTTTAGTTAGGTGACAGCTCATACTCTCCGAGGTTATTGAAAAAGGTGGACAAAGCACAGCAGTAGTAAGATAAGTATACATTAAATATGAAGGAAGGAGATTATTAGTCTGGGTTGGTGCATGGGCATAACCAGTGAGTTTTAAGTTATTCTTTAAGTTGCTTTTTGAAACGTAATGTAGAGGAAAGAGATGAGAGTTCTCTGGGGAGAAGGTTCCAGGTTTTCCCCGCAGTGTTGGAGAACAGTGAGTCCCCAGCCTTGTTGTTGGATTTATGTATAGATACTAGTAATTTATTTGCTGAGCATAGGGTTGTGAGATTTATGTAGGGGGTAATAAGGCTAGTGAGTACTGGAGTAGTACTAGGATGATAAAGGGTCTTGTGTGTGGTAATAAGTTGGTGAAATAGAAGTTGATTATGGAGTTCTAGCCATCCAAGTTGTTTTAGATTGTGACAGTGGTGGGTTCTAAATGGGGAGCTAGTGGCAAATATGGCAATGTTATTATAGGAGGTAGCCAGTTTGCTGAGGTTGTTTTTAGATAGATTGGTATAAATGGGCAAGGCATAGAGAAGGGTAGAGATAAGATGGGTGTGGGCAATAGTAGTTCTAGCTGTTGGAGTAAGGAAGGGTTTAATTCTGTTAACTGATTTTATTATAGTATTGACGTGTGTGTCAAAGTTAAGGTTGTGGTCTATTATTACTCCTAAGAGTTTGGTGGTTGGGTCGGGAGATATCACAGTGCCATTATTAGATATCACTGTGAAGTGTATTTGTGAGGACTTTATTGTAGGATTGAAGAGCAATAATTTGTTTTTTTTTGGGGGGGGGGTCAGGAGAAGGCAGCGCTGTAGGAACCAGTTTTCAACTATGTTAAATACATTTTGGGTGAGGGACTGGAGTTCAGATAAGGAAGTAGTGGAGCATATTAATATCGAATCATCTGCATATTGTATGCAGGTACCTTGAGGAATTGTTAAATTTAGATCATTAATAAAAATTGAGAATACGAGAGGGCCCAAAATAGAGCCCTGAGGGACACCAAGGGTAACAGGAAGGTGTGTGGATAGATTATTATTCAGGAGCACAGCTTGTTGTCTGTTTTCTAAGTAGGACTTGAACCATTGTAGTGCCTGTGTATCAAGTGAGAGAGATTTAAGTATACTAAGATAAACTGGAAACACAAACTGCCAAATAGATAACCCAGCAGCACAATAACAATCCAACGGTACATAGCGTGGTAACCAACAATCCAAAATTTAATGGTAAGCGCTTTTGGCTGTAACATCAGCCTTCATCAGACAATGAATGCAAAAACAAAATATCTTTAAATAGATATACTAATACTCTAATATATCAATTAACTAATCAACTAATTACAATTAAATTACCAATTAAATATATATGACAGTTAAAATGTATCTAATATAATATAAAACATATATACATAAATGCAATATTAAAATACATAACTGTTGTAAACATTTATGATGAATCATAAATAAAATTGTAATAAAATGTGCATGTATCTAGCTATTATAAGCCTTAAGCTTTAAAATACTTGTGATGGATATTGAGTCATTAAGACCCGGGAATTGCGTGGCATTTAAAAAAACTTGCCACCAATATTCTTTGGATTCTAATATTACTTTCCAGGGACCTTGTCTTGGGGATGATGATACTTGTTCTAGTATTATAAATTTGAATTTATGTGTGGGATTATGTGCCAGATGTCTATATAATGCATTATTGTGTGATTGTTTATTAATCTCATAAACATGCTCATATATGCGCTGCCTTAGCTTGCATTCTGTTTTGCCTATATAATAGGCTTCACAGTGTGAGCATATTGCTGCATAGACAACACCAGATGTATTGCAATTATATTTTCCTTTTAAATTAATATGCATTCCCATAATTGACAAATGCTCAGCTTCTAATATATAAGCACAATAGGCACACATATTACATTTCCTCATTGTGCCTTTTATATTTTGCACTACATTAGAACATGCATTACACCAATCCTTCAAATTACGATCCCTTTTATAAATAATTGAAGGTTGTGTACCTAAAATTTTGGCCAATTGAGTGTCTCCTTTTATAAATATCCAATTTTTATTTATTAAACTCTTTATGTCCCCAGAATCTTGTGTGTATGTTGTTATGAAAGCTACATTACCATGAATATTTTTATTATTATTACAAGTATTAAAATGTGAATTGTTTGTTGTTGTTGTTGGTGCCACATTTGGACCACCTTCTGCGTCAAGCACCTGTGTAACAATTATGTTGAAATTTACCAATAACGGTTTGTAAAACCCCGTATTTCTCTTATGCAATACCTCAAGCAAAATATTGTTGACAAATTGTTTCGGAAGTCCCTATTTAAAAACATATTAACAATGTGATGGCATTCATCCATGAAATCATCAAAAATCTGATACCATTCGTGCTGTACGAACCAATTGCCCCTTGATGACTGCCTTTTTGACATGCTGAGGATGGTTGCTGGTAAAATGCAAGAACTTATTTGAATAGGTTTTCTTCTTATAAATATTGGCCTTTAAAATGCCTTGTGTAATGTTTTTTGACAATAATACATCCAAATAAGAAATTCTATCTATGCCGACTTCATGGGTAAATGTCAAAAAATCAGTAGAATTATTAATATACTGCATAAATTCATCAATAATTTCTATGGGACCATGCCAAATGAAAAAAAGATCATCCAAAAAGCGACAATACATATGTATGTATTGCATAAATTGTGAGTGGAATAAATAATTAAGCTCCCACATGGCCATGATAACATTAGCATACAATGTGCCTACCGGGGAGCCCATTGCTACTCCTTTGGTTTGTTTAAAATAATGACCATCATGATATAAATAATTATTGGTCAATACCAATTCTAATAGATGTGATAGAGTATTTATGTCGCCCTGTGGTATAGATACAAATTCTGTGAAAAAATCAGGAAACCATGCCAACCCTATATCATGAGGTATGCATGTGAAAAGATCTTTTACATCCACTGTGATGAATATAATATTTTCAACATTTTGTATGTGCAACATATTTACTTTTGTAAGAAAGTCCAAAGAATCACGACAAATGTGATGCAAATCAAACATTTTGTGTTTTAATTGAATATCTATGTACTTGGCTATAAAATTTGTTTTCGAGTCCCCCACATCCACAATAGGGCGTAGTGATGGAAAGCGCTTATACCATTAAATTTTGGATTGTTGGTTACCACGCTGTGTACCGTTGGATTGTTATTGTGCTGCTTGGTTATCTATTTGGGATTTAAGTATATCCATAAGAAGCTGATGGCTAACCATATCGAAGGCTTTTGAGATGTCAATAAAGAGTGCAGAGGATAGAGTGTTGTTATTACGATTTTTGTTGATGCAGTCAGAAAAGGATAAGAGGTCAGTGGTGGTGCTGTGGAATGGCCTAAGACCATGCTGACAGCTAGCTAGTAAGTTATTTTGGAGAAGGTGGTCGAGTAGTTGTCGGTGGATGCATTTTTCCATGATTTTTGCTAATGGAGAGAGTAAGGCTATTGGGCGAAAGTTTGAGAGTTCAGTAGAGTTACCAGCCTTATGCAGAAGGATGATATGGGAGATTTTCCAGATAGATGGGATAGTTCTTTCAGTAATTGTTCTGTTTATTAGGATGGAAATGGGATAGTCTATGACTTTTGCTGCTTTTTGCAGATATTCAGCTGGTAGAAGGTCAGCTGATGGGGTGCATGGTTTGAGTTTCTGGAGAAGGGTGCAAATGAGGGATGTTGGAACTGTAGATTAAATGAGGGAAATAAGCTAGGTATACTGGATGACAGGCTTATGCTAACAGGGGGTAGAGAACTGGCTAGAGATTGGATGGCCTTGGTAAAGACGGTATCAAAGGCATCAGCAATATGCTTTGGATTGTTGTGGGTGATGCCTGATGGGGTTGGTGTTTTGGAGTGACCTGGATGTAAGAGTCTGTTAATACCTGACCAGAACTTTTGTGGTTTTTGCAGGTGGGTTTGCTGCAGTTGAAAGTATTTTTTTTTGTCAAGAAGTATAGATTTTTTGGTAGCATTCCTCAACTGTTTAAATTTTTGATGATCTGTTGGGTTTTTAGTAGTTCTCCATTTGGCCCAAATTTTATTTCTTAGTATGATTTTATGTCTAGTTTCATTTGTAAGCCATGGAGCAGTTTTAGTCCTATTTCTGATAGAGCAAGTAGGGGCATGGTAGTCTAGGATTTGTAAGAATTTGGTGTTAAAATATAACATAGCTTCCTCTAGTTGGAAGTGTTTTAGTGGTGACCAATCGCATGCCTTAAGTTCAGTTTGGAAGCTTTCTGGGTTAAAATTTTTGTTGGTCTGAGTAGTTCTATACATGTTAAAGTTGGGAATATTGATCTTTTGTCTGATTACATAGATCAGTGAGTGGTCACTAATGTCATCAGGAAGGGTACCTGCTTTATATGAAAGGGGATGATTGTTAACAAGGATCCAGTCTAAGGTGCTTGCTTTCTTATTAGATTTATGGATTCTAGTGGAGGTGGTAATTATTTGGGAAAAAACATATAGGTTTATATGGGTAGTAGGCTTGGGTGAACTACAAGTAGTCCAGTCTATATTAAAGTCACCCAGCACAATGGTTTCTTGTGGTAAGTAAGTAGAGAGCCAGCTAAGGATATTTTCGAGGGTACTGATGTTATTTCAAGGAGGGTATTGATGTTATTTCAAGGAGGAAGGTAGGAGCATATTAAATAGATGGATTTAAAGGCAGTGATTTGAAGTTTAGCAGTAAGGATTTCAGCATTACTATCAGTAGGTAGTTGCACAAAGAATGAAGTGACTTGTAGCCCTGATTTATAAAGGATGGCTACGCCCCCACCCTTTTTGGTTTTGCAGTCTATTGTCAAAATATTGTATCCAGGTGGGGTGATTTCATTGTCCTGCTTTGCAGGTTTTAGCCATGTTTCTGTGAGACATAGGATGTCAAAAGAATGCACATCTAAGAGAGCATGAAGGTGGGCTACTTTGTTGTTTAAGCTACGAATGTTGAGATGTGCTATAAAGAGACAGTTAGGAGGTCTTGCTGGGGTGTAAGAGGTGGACGGAATGTGTGTATGGGGGTCAGTGGCACCTATATTGTTGGGGCCAGGGTTGGGGTGAATGTCACCATCTAATAGGGGGTGTTGTTGAGGTCTATGTGTGAGCTTTAAAGTTTTAGAGAAGATGCTTAGAGATTTTCTGACTTGGAGATAAGTAATGTGGGCTAGTCTGTGGTACTTTGGAAGTAGGTAGATAGAAGTAGATGTTATGTTTATGTGGTTATGGGAGGCTGCCTGAGTTGCTAGTAAAGTTTGCTGGAAAGGATGGTGAAATTCAGTAAAGGTGAGATGTTCATAGGCGGTTAGGACATAGGGTACAGATAGAAAAGGTAGGATACTACATAGGAGTAATAACTTTATGTGTCTAGACATAGGTATTTTGGCCATTGTAAGGAAAATGATATAAGATAAAGTGGAGGTGGTAGGGATTGGGAGTGATATAAATTTATAAAATAGGGTGTGAGTTAAGAGAGGGTAAGTGAGAGGTCCTATCTAGTGTATTAGTACTTCAATGAGTAGCAGTAAGTGTCTGTATGATTAGTATGTAATAGGTAAATGAGCAGTAGTCAGTGACTGGGTGTTAAGGGAAGGTGTGCAGTTTCAGAGGTAAAAGGCTAGGCGCACTGGGGATAGGTGGAAATTGGGGGTAGGGTAGGGGAGCAGAGTGAGCCTGTAGGGTGGAGTGGGTAGAGCCAAAGGGTGAAATAGCTACAGAGAGAAAACAATCTATAACTGAAAAGAGACAACAGCTGAGATGTAAGTGTCATAATAAAAGAGTTTACATAAAAAGAAAAGGTTTTGTGGGCAGGAGAAAACTTAGGAAAGAAAACTGGGAAGGAGAACAGAGAGGAAAAGTGTCTAACTATAACAGTAACCAGTGGGAGAAAATATAGTGAGTAAAAGGATAAACCAAGGTGTGTAGTGCCACCTAGTGACGACAGAAGAAAATGGCAACCAGAGAAGGATACTACTTGAATGATAGCCTGGTTAAGCACTTGGAGAGACAAGTTAAAATCTGGAGGGGCAAGCGGTTTGCGGTCGGCTGCTATCATGTGGGGGGCAAGATGTATCACTCACAGGTTAATGAGCAAAAACTTAAAACTGATATATATCTTGCTTGCAGTAACACATCTATGTTAGTGTATTACTTTTTGTCTTTCTTGGATTTGAGACGGCACAGCATACAGACATTTTTTACCAAAACATACTTTGTCTTTTGTGTGATGATAGTATCTTTGTAAAGCTCTGATGGTTAAAAGGCACTTCTTTGTTTCTAAGATATATATATATATATATATCTTATATATATATATATATATTCTAAGATATATATATATATATATATATATATATTCTAAGATATATATATATATATATCCTTCTAGGTTGGGAACTGCTGATTGAGGGCTCAGTGTCTGTTATTCTAAAAGTGTATTAATTCTGGTTTAAGCACTTAGGCTTTCAGGCCAGTTATTTTACATTAAGAGGGTTCGTGGTCTGCACTCTTGTGGGAGGAGAGGCTGGACTCTGCCCTTCTGAGCTGGGAATTTCTGATTGAAGGCTTATAGTGCATGCATATCTGAACTGCTTCTTACTGAAGTTGGTGCGCCTTGTTTGCTGTGGCATAGACTGGATTCGGGCCTGCTGGATCTAGCTTTGTTTGTGTAACTTGAGCACTAATCCAGGCATTCTCTAAAGTATTCAATTGTATTTATTACTGCTTGGTAGTAACTTGATTAAAGTTTAGCTGTCATTCTAAGTCTTTTGGATTAAGCACTTGGGCTTCAGACCAGTTGTTTTACATTAGGAAGGTTTGTGGCATGCACTGTGGTGGCAGGACAGGTAGCTTTCATCCTTCTAAGTTGGGAACTGCTGATTGAGAGCCCAGTGTCTGTTATTCTTAAAGTGTATTAGTTCTGGTTTAGGCACTTGGGCTTCAGGCCAGTTATTTTACATTAAGAAGGTTTGTGGTCTGCACTCTTGTGGGAGAAGAGGCTGGACTCTGCCCTTCTGAGCTGGGAATTTCTGGTTGAAGGTTTATAGTGCCTGAATATTTGAACTGTATCTTACTGAAATTGGTACACCTTGTTTGCTGTAGCATAGACTAGATCCAGGCCTGCTGAATATAGCTTTGTTTATATGCTTGTTGTTTGTTTGCTTGTTATTTCCCTGGAACGCTAATTCCACCTAATACGCGCTTCTCAGCTTCTGTGGCTCACTAGTGATATCTGCATTGCTTACTGTACTTATTTCCTTGTTTCACTTGAAAGAAAGTTACTGTTTGTCGTTTTGCATTTAAGTTACCTGTAACACATTGCACTTAAGTTACCTGGCACTTGCTCACTAAAGCAATTATATAAGTCAGCACTAAAAATTAAAAGCACTACACCCCCACTCCCCACTGGCCCTGGTTTTCAATTATTAAGGAATTCCCAATATTATTCTAGCATGTCCAAAGGTCAGTTGTCAATCTCCTCTCCGGTCCAGCTGGTGAATCTGGGAATCTTGAGGCAATGTTACAACTGCCTCATGTACACAGACAACCCTCTCCTCCTCCCAACAAATTCCAACACATGTGAGAGATGCAACCATATAGCCAAACTGGAGGCTAAGCTCTCTCAACTCAGTACTGGCATAACCAGTCAGGAGGAGAAGGAAACCATACTCACTACAATTCCAGTCTCACATAGACCTACCACGACAGCAAACCAAACACATAATCACACAAAACATACTTGGAGGCTCTAAATAAAGATCTGCCAAGCAGCAGAGACCTCCAAAGCAGACACCCAAGCAGCCGCTACCCCAAAACAAAACACGTGCAACACATATCTCACAAAGCCAGTGTGCCAAACAGTCACAGCCCTTAAGACTAAACAACACACCTGATACACTTGTAATAGGTGACTCTATCGTCAGGCACACTGACGCCCCGCTCACCAGGCTGAACAAGGAGAGGGTCACGGTGAGTAGCCTGTCGGGTGCTAGGATCCGCCACATAACACAAGCACTCAGGTCACTCCAAGGCAAGTACAAATATGACTCAGTCATTGTCCATGCTGGTGTGAATGACCTGAGACGTACCTCCCTGGACTACATGAAAAGAGACATAAAGGAGCTCTCTGAGCATGTAGCCCAGGCCGGTATGACCCTGACCTTGAGTAGCATCTTACCCTCACCAAGAATGATGCCACAATATGAAGACAAGATGATCAATTTCAACAATTGGCTTAAGTACTGGTGTCATTCAAAGGGGATCCAATGCCTGTCAGCTTGGGATGATATGCTCGACAAGCCACGATGCTTCGCTAGGGACGGCTTGCACCTGTCACCCCTGGGCTTTCAGATATTGGCAAAGGCTCTTGCTACCCCCATAGTGCCTTTATTAGGCAAGGCTCAAAAGACAAACCCACCTCTATAGGTATCACAAGGATAAGAAAGTAAGAGTAATGCTACTCAACGCCAGAAGTCTAAACCTCAAGATGCAAACTCTCCTTAGCATGGAGAACATCGATATCTGTGCAGTAACAGAAACCTGGTTCAGGGCTCCCGAGAGCACCCCAGCACTACCAGGTTATACCTCATACCATGCTTTTCGGCCCCAAAACTTGGACCGAACCACAAAAGGAAGGGGGAGTATCGATATTCATCAAAGATACCCACACCTCCAGGTTGGTGGCAAAGCACGAAGCATCAGAGACTATCCATGTGCAACTAACAGTGGGTAAAACTACCTTCCAGTTTATAGCCTGCTACAGACCACCCTCCCAAACCCAGGAACCCCACTCGGCCTTCCTGAGAACACTGGAAAATATGAAGGTCTCTCCAAACACCATTATATTGGGCGACTTCAACTACCCAAACATAGACTGGGAGCATTACTCTAGCTCCAACACCCTAGCCCAAAGGTTCCTAGAATTTATAAACTCAAATGCTATGGAACAACTTGTTACCACTCCCACAAGAGGGGAAAACATACTGGACCTGATCATCACCAACATGGGGACTCTATGCTCCAGACCAGAAGTGTATCCCTCACTGGTAAGATCAGACCATAAACTAATCTCACTGGATATTCACATCCTGACCCCACCGCCTGCCCAGAAAACCACAGTGAAAAACTTCTCTAAAGCAAATTTTACACTCCTCAAAACTGAGGTGGAATCCTTCAAAGCCCCCGGCCTGTGGAAAATACAGCCCAGACCGCAGAATCCTTTATAAACACATTCAATGAACACCTTCAGGAATGCATGGATCATGCAATCTCAAATAAAACCAAGACTCAATCCTCCAAAGGCAGACGTCCTGTCTGGTGGACCCCAGCCATAAACAAACTATACAATAGAAGGAGGAAGCTACTAAATGATAAAGCAAAATCCCAAAAGGGAAGGCATCACTGATCAGTATTAGCAACAAACTACGGGCACACACAATATTGTCTAAGGCCAGCTTCGAGAGAAAAATTGCACAGGACACTAAGGATAATCACAAGGCTTTCTTTAGTTATGTTAGAAACCTGGGTGGGAATTCCCAGATATGCTCAGAATTAGTCCAAAATGACAAAAATACACCGAACCCGCAGACATTGGCAACACCCTACCTGACAGGTACAGCCCAAACTTCTCCCGCCCGACCAAAAGGGCAAATATCTATCCCAGCAGAGTGCTGCCCCTGACATCTCAGATGCTCAGGTAAGAGCCGCCTCTCCAAAGCAAAAACACAGCATCAATGGGACCAGATGGTGTCCCGGCTGCGCCCTACATGAACTCAAAGAAGAGCTAAACCCAAACATAAAACTACTGTTCAATCTCAGCCTTACTACAGGATATGTGCCCAAAGAGTGGCGTACAGCAACAGTGGTCCCTCTCCATAAAGGTGGTGCCTCAACGGATCCTGGAAACTATCGCCCATAAGCCTGACTAGCTTGGTCTGCAAAGCTATGGAAAGGATCATCATGGACCTCATAAATAAAGATATTGGGACCTACAAACACTGGATCCTACCCAGTTCGGCTTTGTTAAGGGCAGATCCTGCCTCTTAAACCTGGTTGATTTCTTTGAAACAGTCACCAAGGCCATTGACGAGGGGAAGGTGGTCCACACAGCCTACCTGGACCTCGCAAAAGCCTTCGATACAATACCCCACTCGGGCATTATAGATAAGCTCACCAGCTTAAATATAAACCCCTATGTCACTAGATGGATTGCAAATTGGCTCAAGGACAGAAACCACATGGTTAGAATTGCTGGAGCCATGTCAGACTCCAAACCAGTTACAAGTGGTGTCCCACAAGGCTCAGTCCTGGGACCTCTCTTGTTCGGTATATATTTCTCGGAGGTACAGGCCAACACGGAAGGACTGTGGCTGACCAAGTTCGCAGATGACTGCAAACTGGGTGCCATAATCGACTCTCCAGCCGACACAAGCATCCTTCAAAAGGGCCTCATAGAAACAGACAACTGGTGCCAGTGCCATGGCCTCAAGCTAAATTCCAAAAAGTGTATAGTCATCCCCTTTGGCAAAAACAAAGTGCCCACAAATTACCACATAGGTGGAAATCCATTAAGTACAGAAGAAGTAATTAGGGACCTGGGGACCCAAGTTGATAGCAATCTCTCATTTGACAACCACGTGACCAAAGTGGTTAGAAAAACATTTTATATAGCCCACCTAATCATGAAGGGATTCACATCTGGATCAGGGGAGGTCATCGTGCCTCTTTACTCATCCCTCATCAGGCCCATAATTGAGTACAATGCCCCTTTTGGGATGTACCTTACCAGACACCTGCAGCAACTGGAAAGACCCCAAAAGTACCTCACCAAGAGGATCAAAGGGCTCAAACAGATGCCATATGCTGCCCGGTTAAAGAAACTCCAGCTCTACTCAGTGGCATGCCGCCTGTTCAGAGGCGATCTGTGCCTGACGTATAAAGCCATGTCCAACCCGGAATTAATGGATATGCTGCACCTCAGAAAATCCAAATCCCATCGAGCTATGCGCCGAGAGACTTGAACCTCAGCACTGAAATAAATAGGACATGCTGGAGGGACAGATTCATAACCCAGAGGCTCCCTTCACTCTGGAATAAAATCCCAGTCCAGGTTAGGCAGAGTCCCTCATTGACTCTCTTCAAGAGGAATCTTGATGAGTGGATGGGAGATCGTAGGTTTACCCCGGGTATCACTTCTGTGTCACTGTTAGACAGAGGCACAGTATACTAACCTCGAAAAAGGGCATAGCAAAATAAATTTAAAATGGGTGGCGAAAGCCAAACACATTCTGGCTAGGCTTATAAATGCCCTAGGGCAGATAGCCTAGTATGAACCTATGAACCTATGAATATATATATATATATATATATATATATATATATATACATACATACACAGTGGGATATGCTGCTCAGTAGATCTGCAGATGACCTAGACCTTCATATCAATAAAGAGTTGAAGGATTTTATTTGGAGTTAAGAGGGAAAGAGCAAGTGGTATAAGGTGACCCTTCCAATAGAACAAGGAGGTTTAGGGTTACCTGATTTGAAGTGATATTTTAGATCTACACAGTTAAGGCTCTTATACATAACACAAGCAGTAAGCTATCATTCAAAGTAGAAAGGAATGATGATGAAGCAGGAGTGTAATTTAAGAAATAAGGAAAGAATGGGATTTTGGATGCAGATTCTTAAGGAAAATAATAACAGTCATGTAGAATATTGCATCTATGTTCAGTCATCGAATGGGAAATCTATCGAACCTCTGTTCATCAAACTTAAAACGTTGAATGTTTACCCAGGGGATGGAGCTGGTTGGCCAGTATTAGAAAAAATTCCCTTTTCCTCACTATAATAGAATCTCTGAGTTGGTATATATAAGTGGGAAGTCTACCCCCCCACCCCACCTGGGTGGGTTTGATATATTGCGGTGTGCGTTTCGGTATGCATTTTAGTCCACTGTCTTTTTTCCCTGGGTAAAATATTTGTTGATTGAATTTTTGCTGAAGTGAACATTTGATGTTTTAAGTTCAATAAACAGAGGTTCAATGGATTTCTCATTCGATAACTGAACATAGACCCCAGACTATTATATTCATAAAATAGCAGAAAGCATACTAAGAACTAAGTCAACACAGGAATGGAGAAAAAACTGCTGATAGGGATGACTGCAATTAGGGGCACAGAGAATATTCAAGAGGCGGCTGGAATATACTGGAAGAAAATAGCAAAGGAATCAAGGTATTGGGAACAAATAATTAGAAAGGAAAAGATAATAGAATGGAAAGAGGCCAGAAGACATTTGGATTGCAGCCTATTGACTTCCTTCCCTATCATGGATTGATATCAGAGTACAGACAAAGAGAAAGAGATAGGGGAATAATAAGTGAAAGACCTGTACTGGTTGGGGTCTATATTAGCTCATCGAAAGACATCTCCATCGAACTCCTCTCCATCGACACCAAAGCGTTGAAATTCACTTCTCTGATTTGCAGAAATTTTGCCAGGGAAGAAGTAGTTACCCATCTCCACAACTTTTTCCTTTTCCCCACTGTCATGCAATCTCGGAGTTGGTATATATAGTTCGGGGGTGTGTAGGGGATGCACCCCCCCCCACATTGGAAGCGAAGTCCCCCACTTTGGTGGGTTTGATTTAGTGCATTGTGTGTTCTGTTGTCCTATGGGACAATTGTTTCATTGCCCTGGGTAAAATTCCATGAATCACGGAAGTGAATTTTGACTGTTTGGTGTTGATGGAGAGGAGTTCGATGTGGATGTCTTTTGACAAACTAATATAGACCCACTGGTTGCATTTTTAACTGAATCTGGAACATAAGCTGCTGTTAATAAGGGATAATTAGTAGGGCATATACAATATTGCGCAATAGCTATAGGAATTAATCAAAAGAGGCCAGAAAAGACACTGAACAGAGATTAGATATGCAATTCATAAAGAAAGAAAGGAGGACATATGTATGGCTCCCAAATATGCAACAAAATCTAGAAGACTTGGGATTTTTTTCTGGAAGTGTTTGCTTCAATACATTTATACCCCAAGCAGACTCCAAAGAATTTTTTCTCATGTAAATGAAAAGTGCTGGAGATGTGATGGGGAAGAACGAGATAACCGAGACCATATGTGTTCAGAGAGTAATGAGGTGACAGACTTCAAAAATTCACTAAAGAGTACTCTAGAAATACTGGGTGAGCAAATGAGTGTAGTGACTTTTGGATTGATTAAGTACGTTTTTGGCTTGTTTCTTGCTAGATATTGCTAATTCCGCCTAAACGCTCAGTTTCTAGCATTTATTTGATACTAAAAAGCCTATTTAAACTGTTTATTGTACTTACTGTTTGCACTTTTAAAATCGTTTCTGTGAGCATTTAAACTGTTTTAACTGTTGTAGGCTACACACTCGTGTGATAGCCATTTTACTGTGCTTTAAAGTGATTATTGTGTTGTATTTGCCTTAACTTCTTAAAAAACAAAAAAATAACCTATTCTACACTTGTTTCCTGTCTTTCTGAAGCTAGTAGAGTCCAGTTTTCAGAGTTTACTGAATTAAGGGCTGTATTGTAGTTTCTGTGTTGACCATACCTTAATTGGATAGAAGGACGTTTCTCTGGTTACCAATGAGAGTGGGGAGTTTTGAGCAGCCTATCTGTCCCTGGAGGAGTGGTTTTCAGCTCAGAATTTGTAGTTTATTGGCCATGTTGGACTAATTTCTATCCCTTTCATCTTTCTACTATAAAAACCCGCATTTGCACAGTTTTTGCGCTTATATCAGCTCAGCAAGATCCTGCCCAGGTGTTCTGCAGAGTCCCACAGCAGCAGAACGAGAAAAGAGAGAATTTGGATTTATTAAGTGCTTTTTTGGCATGTTTCTTGCTAGATATTGCTAATTCCGCCTAAATGCTCGGTTTCTACTGTTTGATACTAAAAAATGTACTTTCTGTTTGCACTTTTAAAATCATTTCTGTGAGCATTTAAACTATTTTAACTGTTGTAGGCTACACACTCAAGTGTGATAGCCATTTTACTGTGCTTTAAAGTAATTATTTTGTTGTATTTGCCTTAACTTCTTAAAAAAACAAAAAACGAACCTATTCTACACTTGTTTCCCACCTTTCTGAAGTCAGTAGAGTCCAGTTTTCAGAGTTTGCTGAATCCACGGCTGTATTGCAGTTTCTGTGTTGCCCTTACCTTACTTGGATAGAAGGAAGTTTCTCTGTTCAACAGTGAGAGTGGGGAGCTTTGAGCAGCCTAGCTGTCCCTGGAAGAGTGGTTTTCAGCTCAGAATTTGTAGTTTATTGGCCATTTTGGGCTAATTTCTATCCCTTTCATCTTTCTGCTATAAAAACCCACATTTGAGGGTGTTGCGCACAGCACAGCACCAGTTAGCTAAGGTTAACTATCCCCTGCTCCACAAAGTCTGCTCTTCAATTTTCCTTTATAACTACTAAGTCTTTCAGCCTAAGCACTCAGACCCACACCTTTTAGCCCAGCACTTGTTCTAAATCTGCTGCAGCACTAAAAAAACCCCAAACACTCAAGCCCCACACCTGATTGGAGGGAATAGTCTGTATACTTCCCTACTTGACAACTACTTCCCCCACTTAACAAAAGCAAACAGTCTTTACTACTTATTCAGGCATGTCCAAGAGACAGCTCCCGCTGTACTCTTCAGCCTACCTGATGAACCTGGGCATCTTGAGGCAATGTTACAACTGCCTCATGTACACAGACAATCCTCTCCTCCTACCACCAAACTCTAATACCTGCGAGAGATGCACTTATACAGCCAATCTAGAGGCAAAGTTCTCTCCAACCAAGACTGGAACAGACAGTCAAGAGGATAAGGAAATAACTCACAGCACCCCATCCACTTCACATAGACCTACTAAACCAACACCTCCAAAACCCACACATAGTAACACCAAAACATATACGAAGGCTCTGAATAAAAATCTAAATCTGCCTAGGCAACAGAGACCTCCAAAGCAGACATACAACAACCTCCTCCCACCAACACACCCCAAACAACACATAGCCCACAAACTCAGTGTGCCATACAACCACAGCCCATAAGGCAAAACAACATACCCAACACACTAGTGATAGGTGACAGGCACACCGACGTCCCCCTCACCAGGCTGGACAAAGAGAAGGTTACCATCAGCTGCATGTCGGGTGCCAGAATCCGCCACATAAAGCACTTACTCATGTCACTACAAGGCAAGCACAAATATGACTCTGTCATTGTCCATGTTGGTGTAAATGACCTGAGATGTACCTTCCTGGACTACATAAAAGAGACATGGAAGAGCTCTCTGATCTTGTAGCCCAGGCAGGTATGACCCTAGCCCTGAGTAGCATCCTGCCTTCACCAAGAATGACACCACAGTACAAGGATAAGATGATCAACTTCAACAATTGGCTAAGCTTCTGGTGTCCTTCAAAGGGGATCCAGTATCTGTCTGCCTGGGATGAAATGCTCGACAGGCCACGATGCTTCACCAGAGATGGCCTGCACCTGTCACCCCTGGGATTCAGGATACTGGCCAAGGCTCTTTCTGCCCCCATAGTGCCTTTTTTAGGCAAGACTCAAAAGACATACCCACCACCATAAGAACTACAGGTGACAAAAAACTGAGGGCAATGCTGCTCAATGCTAGGAGTCTAAACCTCAAAATGCACTCACTCGAGACACTCCTCAAAATGGAGAACATTGATATCTGTGCAGTTACTGAGACATGGTTCAAGGCTCCCGGGAGCACCCCAGCACTACCAGGCTATAATTCATACCACATGTTTCGGCCACAAAACCCACACCGAAACACAAAGGGCGGAGGTGTGTCCATATTCATCAAGGACATCCATACCTCCAGGCAAGTTGCACAACACAATGCCTCTGAGATCATCCAAGTGCAACTAAACCTGGGAAAAATGCATTCCAAATTGTAGCTTGTTATAGATCCCCCACCATGACCCAGGACTAACACTCCTCGTTGCTGGAGACATTGGAAAAAATGAGGGTCCAACCAAATACCATAATAATGGGCGATTTCAACTACCCTAACATAAAGTGGGAAAACTTCTTTTGTACTAATACCCTAGCTCAACAGTTCCTGGAATTTATAAACTCTAATGCCCTGGATCAACTTGTCATCACCCCCACCAGGGGCAACGATATTCTGGACCTGGTCATTACCAACATCGGTGACCAGTGCTCAATGCCCGAGATCATCTCCTCGCTTGTTAGATCAGGCCATAAAATGATCACCCTAGATATCCACATCCCAACCCCACCCCCACACAAGGAAACCATGGTAAAAAATTTCTCCAAAGCAAACTTCACGCTACTCAAAACAGAGGTGGCTAACTTTGTGAGGCCCCTGCAGATGGACAATACAGTTATGACTGCTGAATCCTACACAAATGCACTCTGCAAGCACCTGCATGAGTGCATGGATCGTGCTATCCCCCAACATAACCAAGACACTATCCTCCAAAAAAAGGAAGCCAATCTGGTGGTCCCCTGCCATTAACAAACTGTACAACAGAAGGAAGAAATTGTTGCAAAAGAGAGTAAAAATCCATGAATGGAGGAACTCCCTGACGGGCCTCAGTAAGAAGCTGAGATCCCTCATAAAATCCTCCAAAGCCAATTTTGAAAGAAAAATTGCCACGGATTCCAAAGACAACCACAAGGCATTCTTTAACTATGTCAAGAATCTCCATGGCAACACCCAGATCTGCACTGAGCTACAACAGAACGGCGCAAAATATACAAAGCCAACTGATATTGCCAACATCTTGGCAGATAGGTTCAGTGCAAACTTCACTCCCCTCTCACCCCCCAAAGGGCCTATAACTATACCAAATGATAGTAGAGCCCCATTAATCACAAACACGCAGATAAAAATGGCGCTCTCTAAAGCCAAAAACACAGCATCTATGGGACTGGACAACATCCCAGGCTGCGTCTTACATGAATTCCAGAATGAACTAGCTCCCCACCTAAACTCCATATTCAACCACAGCCTCACTACAGGCTATGTGCCCACTGAATGGTGCAAAGCAACGGTTATCCCACTCCACAAAGGCAGAGCCACCACAGACCCCAGGAACTATCAACCTATTAGCCTGACAAGCCTCCAAAGCTAGTTATGAAAACAAAATTGCCACTGATTCTAAAGACAACCACAAAGCATTCTGTAGCTATGTCAAGAATCTCAATGGCAACACTCAGATCTGCTCTGAGTTACAGCACAATGGCACTAAATATACAGACCCAACTGATATTGCCAACATCCTGGCAGATAGGTTCAGTGCTAACTTTACCCCCCTCTCACCCCCTAAAGAGCCCATCTCTATACCGGAAAAATGCAAAGTTCCTGTAATCATGGCTGCACAGGTAAAAAACACACTCTCCAAAGGCAAGAACACAGCATCCATGGGACCAGACAACATCCCAGGCTGCGTTCTACATGAACTACAGAACGGACTGGCACCCCACCTAAGTACCATGTTCAATCATAGCCTCATCTCAGGCTTTGTGCCTGCTGAATGACGCACAGTGACGGTTATCCCACTCCAGAAGGGGGGAGCCACCACGGACCCCGGGAACTACCACCCCATTAGCCTGATGAGCCTGGTCTGCAAGGCCATGGAATTTATCATCATGGAACTTATAAACAAAGACATTGGTAATCTCCAAACTCTGGACCCTACCCAGTTCAGGTTTGTAAAACACAGATCATGTCTCCTAAACCTGATAGACTTCTTTGAAGCAGTCACCAAAGCCATAGACAAGGGTAAGGTGGTTCACTCAGCCTATCTAGATCTTGCCAAGGCTGTCGACAGCATCCCCCACTCTGGAATTATAGATAAACTCACTAAACTAGGTATAAATCACTATGTCACAAGATGGGTTGCCAACGAGCTCACTGATAGAACCCACACTGTGAAAGTAGCAGAATCCAAATCCGACTTCAGACCAGTGACAAGTGGAGTACCACAGGGTTCAGTCCTGGATCCTCTCCTGTTTGGTATCTACTTCTCTGAAGTACAGGCTAACACAGAAGGTCTTTGGCTAACGAAGTTCGCAGATGATTGCAAACTAGGAGTCATAATCAAAACTCCTAACAATGTGGACATCCTATAAAAGGGCCTCACTGAGGCAGATGCCTGGTGTCAAAGCCATGGCCTCAAGCTCAATGCCAAAAAGTGCATTGTCATCCCCTTTGGTAAAAACTCTGTACCCATGAACTACAACATAGGCGGTAGTATACTTAAGACCGAAAGTGTGATAAGAGACCTTGGGACACAGGTGGACAGTAGTCTCTCCTTTGATAATCACATCGCCACAGTAGTCAGGAAATCCTTCTACTTGGCAGACCTCATCACAAAAGGTTTCTCATCCAGAAAAAAAGAGGTCATTGTTCCCCTCTACTCATCACTCATTAGACCCATTATAGAGTACAATGCCCCTTTTGGTATGTACCTCACAAGACATCTACAACAACTGGAAAGGCCACAGAAATACCTCACAAAGAGGATTACCGGCCTCAAACAGATGCCCTACGCAGACCATCTCAAAAAACTCTAGCTTTATTTCGTTGCATATCACCTACTCAGAGGTGATCTTTGCCTAACATACAAAGCTATGTCAAACCCAGAGCTGTTGGACATGCTCCACTTAAAGAAATCCCAATCCCTCTGAGCTACATCCTCTAGGGACCTAAACCTTGTCACTACAATAAACAAAACATGCCGGAGGGATAGATTCCTGTCCCAGAGACTTCACATACTCTGGAATAAACTAGCTATCTATATCAAACAAAGCTCCTCATTAGCACTCTTCAAGAAAAATCTTGATGATTGGATAGGAATAGGAAATTCACCCCAGGGATCATCTCTGTGGCTCTGCTCGACAGTGACACAGGAAAATAATTTTCTTGGGTGGCAAAAGCCAGGGTACCTTTTTGGCTGGGCTTGTATAGGCCCCAGGGCCGATACCCTAGTACCAACCTATGAACCTGGTCTGCAAGGCCATGGAGCATATCATCATGGAACTCATAAACAAAGACATTGCTAACCTCCAAACTTTGGATGCTATCCAATTCAGACTTGTAAAGGGTAGATCATGTCTCCTAAACCTGGTAGACTTCTTTGAAACAGTTACCAAGGCCATAGACAAGGGCAAGGTGGTCCACACAGACTACCTGAACCTTGCTAAAGTCTTTGATACTATCCCCATTCAGGAATCATAGATAAACTCATCAACCTTAACATAAACCCTTACATCACAAGATGGGTGGTCATCTGGCTTACAGATAGAACCCACACAGTGAGAGTTGCAGACTCCAGATCCCACTTCAAACCAGTGACAAGTGGAGTGCCCCAGGGTTCAGTCTTGGGACCTCTCCTGTTTGGTATATACTTCTCCGAAGTGCAAGTGAACACTGAGGGTCTATGGCTAACCAAGTTTGCAGATGACTGCAAACTGGGTGCCATAATCAATTCCCCTGCCGACGTAGACATACTACAAAAGGACCTCACCGAGATGGACACCTGGTGCCAAAATCATGGCCTCAAGCTAAATGCCAAAAAGTGCATTGTCAGCCCTTTTGGTAAAAACATGGTACCCATGAATTACCAAACGGGGGGAAGTTCACTTAACACACAAAGTGTGATAAGAGACCTTGGGACCCAAGTGGATAGTAACCTCTACTTTGATAATCACATTGCCACAGTGGTCAGAAAATCTTTCTACATGGCCCACCTAATCACAAAAGGGTTCACATCTAGAAAAAAGGAAGTCATTGTCCCCCTCTACTCATCACTTATCAGACCCCTCATTGAATACAATGGCCCATTTGGGATGTACCTCACAAGACACATACAACAGCTGGAGAGGCCCCAAAAGTAACTCACCAAGAGGATTGCTGGCCTCAAACAGTTGCCTTATGCTGACCGGCTCAAGAAACTACAACTCTACTCAATCGCATACCGCCTACTCAGAGGAGACCTCTGTCTGACATACAAAGCTATGTCAAACCCAGAATTAATGGACATGCTCCACTTAAAGAAATCCCAATCTCCCCGAGCTACACGCTCTAGGGACCTAAACCTCACCACAACAATAAATAGAACATGCTGGAGGGATAGATCCTTGTCCCAGAGACTTCCCATGCTCTGGAACAAAATTCCCATCTACGTCAAGCAGAGCTCACCATTAGCACTCTTCAAGAAAAACCTTGATAAGTGGGTGGGTAATAGGAAATTCACCCCTGGGATCACATCTAGGGCTCTGCTCGATAGAGGGGCAGGAATTTAACACTACATGGGTGGCGAAAGCCAAGACAACTCTTGGCTAGGCTTGCTCTGGCCCTCGGCTGATAGCCTAGTACCTACCTATGAACCTAAATGATTTTTTTGAGCTGAGATACAGAATCTAAATTGCCTATACATAGTAAGGCCTTATTAAGTTTAATTTTGGTGGCTGCTAAAAAATCAATTAATAGAAAATAGAAATCAAAGACTAAAGCAACTATACCTGAAGTTACGAATATTATAACAAAGATAAAAGAACAGGAAGTGACATCTTTAGAAAAGGGTAGGAGTAAATTACATAGAAAATTGGAAATTATGGAAACAATACATACAGAAAATATTTTGGAAGGAGAATGAGGTTTAATAGAAGGTGGGAAATAAATAATTTCTATAATGTTGTTTAGATTATATGATACATAACAATTGACATGAATTATAATGTTTGTAAATGTGAACTTGTTAATATGGATTGATTACTTCTACATAAATGTAAGTTTGCCTATGTCACAAGTGATAATTCAATATGATCTGTTTGGGTTACCTCATGATTTTTAGCAACCAGGTAGTGTTTACCTAGTGCATTAAAATTTACTTCTCGTACAAATTAAGGAAAGTGAATTGAACATGAGTTTGAGGGCCAATTAGCAGAAGTCTCTTCTCATGAGGGGAATAAAGCTCATCTGTGTAGTTCAGGGTATTATAGACCAACCAAATATGACTTTAAAGCAGAAAGAGTAAACATGCAAATGGAGAGAGCAATTAATACAAAAGGATCTACGTAAAACCTTTAAAAACTTACCAGGTGACAAAGCATTGCCAAAATGAAATTCAAGCTGAAGAACAGAAAACCCCTGCAGGCCCATTCACTGTTGCTTTCTTTGCCAGAGATGATATATTTTAATGGGTTTATTTACAAGAACATGTTTAGAAACAACAAAACAGCTCCATTTGAACTCTTCCACTATCTAAAACTTCCCCATCAGCATTTTTGAAAGCAGACAGTTTCTCTTTTGTCAATAGGTTACTTGGGCAATGTCAAATCCTCTGAATTTTGGAGTAAAGATCGTCTACTCAGAGGCGAACTTTGCTTAACATACAATGCCATGTCAAACCCAGAGCTGTTGGACATGCTACACTTAAAGAAATCCCAATCCCTCAGAGCTACACGCTCCAGGGATCTAAACCTTGTCATCACAATAAACAAAACATGCTGGAGGGATAGGTTCCTGACCCAGAGACTCTCCAGACTCTGGAATAGATTGCCCATACATGTCAAGCAGAGCGCCTCT
Source organism: Protopterus annectens (assembly GCF_019279795.1). Lineage (NCBI taxonomy): Eukaryota > Metazoa > Chordata > Ceratodontiformes > Protopteridae > Protopterus > Protopterus annectens. The sequence goes on along the minus strand of NC_056725.1, from coordinate 161,428,351 downwards.
TTGGTCCTCTTCCAAAGGAACCTTGACTATTGGATGGGAGAAAGGAAATTCACCCCGGGGATCACGTCAGTTGCCCTGCTAGACAGGGGTCCAGGGAAGTAAATAGTGTGGGAAGAAATAGCTAGAGAATTGTTATGGCTAGGCTTGTATAAGCCCTAGGGCTGATAGCCTAGTACCAACCTATGAACCTATAATCTGAAAAAAAAGACTAGAGTTAAATTTAAAGAAAGGATATAGGTTGAGACTAATGAGAGGATGGAAGCCTCCTATATCAGAGAGAAAGAGCTGCCAGAAAGCTAAAGCAAGCTCTTCTTTTACTGTTTTTCATCTTTATATAGAGGAAATTCAGAAAGGGTGACTAGAATATGTAGCAGTGAAGCAGATTAAAGAACTGCCATGTTTAGCCTGTATTGTCGTAACAGTTACATGACATAGACTATGTTAAATGGTTGTATAATGCAGCCAAAAAAGATAGAATAACAATAGAACTACAAGTGCATATTCTGACAGTCTTGTTTTAGCAGAGAGTATACAATGAGATCTTTTTAAGCTGCACTTTCCAAATTATTGAAAACTAAAGGGATAGCCTGGAGCAGATTTAGTGAGTTTAATGGCATGAGGAGAGGCAGACGTTAAGATTCAGTAATTTATAAATGACTGAATCAAACAGTATCATTGCCCTTTCAGTGACTGGCAAGCTATTAACACTTTTTATTAGTAAGCACGGATGCTTTTTTTTTTTTTTTTTATCTTCAGTGTTAATGTTAATGCTATTCCGGAAGCAACATCAGGGCACGAGTGGGAGCAAATACCAAAGTCTGGTATCAATTCACTTTTAGTGAAGTCACAACGCGATTCAGCGATTTGTGAAGCAGTGAGTTTGTAGGATATCTTCAGTTGTGCTTGAGATTTCTTAATGGTGATATCTAGAAGGAGGTGTCATAAGTGAGTGTAACACTGCTCCTATATATTTGTAATGGGAAACTAAGAATTTGGGGTATGGGGGTTATTCACTTTCTATAATTTTAGGTGATAAGAAGAATGAGAGGCCTTGTACCCTGCCAGTGAACACCAACAGACCATTACCAAGAAACCAGAAGAAAAAAATAGGTTGTTGAATCTAGATCACAGAGTTTTGGGTTTATCGCGTATCTTCATGAGTTTTTAACAGAAGGAGATAACCAGCACAGAGGATTTGCTACAACCGAGGCAGCTCAATACATAGGTTGTTGATGAATATAAAGAAGAGGACAGCGCCAAAGATAAAGCTATAGCAGACCCAGACTTAAGAGTTTCCAGGTTAGAAGTGGCATTGCTACTGTTTGTTGGCATAGCAAACCATATGAAAACTTAATTACAATAGATAATCTGAGGAAGAAAGTTGGGATGTAGAAAATAATAAATCTATTTAGCAGCTCTCCTTGGTCCATGAGAGTGCTGCAGTAAGGGAGCTGTTGCTCATTTTTAAGAAAATGTGATCATTAGCCTGTGACAGTGCTTTACAGGCATTAAATCTAGATTAGAATCTATGGTATGAAAAACACAAAAAGTTTCAATAATATATAAAACAAAAGACTTATTTGTAAACACGTGTTTCCAATATTAAGGACATTAGAGTAATGACTAAAGAGTTCAAGATTGGAAAGTCTGATAAATTTAGAGGTAGTCTTATAACAACTTATGATTTTCATCTGGAGAGCAGGATTCTTGAGCACAAAGATAAACTGAAAATATACATAAGTGCCTTAGTGATAAAAAGGAGGCCCCATTTTGACTTTTAGATGTATTCTACATCAGGATATTTGGAGTCTAGTCAACTATTTTCATAAGGAGGAAATGTACAGCTATTAGAAAGATGGTTTGGCCAGAGCAGTGTAATAGACCAACAGATCAGTAATAGAGGGAGCATAAGAAAGGGATATGGCATATTTCTTGCAATAATAACCATAACAAAGTGTTTAAGTATGTTTGCATTCTTAGGAGTCATAAATGCTTCTGAGTTTCCATCCACTAAATATCTGGATGGTGAGCTATTTAGAATAGCCTTAGAATCACTTAATTTCCTCCCATTAAGATTTTGAGTTGCCCAGTAAAAGATTTTACCTGGTTTTATAGTAAGTTGCGATGCTGTGTGTGGAGGCTGGTGGCTTTCTCCAGCTGATGTGCCTTTTCCCTGGTTCTTTTTCATTTATTTGTTTTATGGGTAAGACAGGATCGTTAGTGATCTCAGACATGGGGAAAGTTTTATAGGCTGGACCATATTCTGAATAGGAAGCACAGTATCACAGGGAATTTTAAACGTTTCATCTATATGTGTGATATTTCAAAAAAGGCATTACATTTACATTGATTAGTCTTGAGACAAGAAAATGACCAGATTATCAGAAGGGAAAGAACATTCTTTAATGACATCTGAGAGATATGCAGTATTTTAAATGACTATGCTTCGGTGGTATGGCGGTAGCATTGTTACCTTACAGCAAGAGGTTCTCCCATTCGATTCTTGGCTTGGCTTGGGAGTGCCTTCTGTGTGGAGTCTGCATGTCCTCACCACGGTTGGGTAGCGTTCGAAAGACATGCATGCATAAATGGACGTGCCTTTGTTGAAGGTTGGGCATCGAGCTGGCACCTCTGTGTTTCGTAAAAATCTACTGCCAATCATTAGCGGACCGGAGTTCTGCTGTGGCAACCTCTTACCACGAAAAAGCCAAAAGACAAACAAAAACAACTAGAAGATGAAAGGACAGTAGTCACTCGGGGTGCTAAAGAGAAGAGAAAAAGAGAAAGACAGACAGAGAGAGAGATATTAAAGTTTCTTTCTGGAATATTAATATGAGGTCTAAAAGGAAGTCATTATCATTATGGGAATAGAAGGTTGAACGTCGAGCTGGCACCTCGGCGTTCGTGAAAATCTACTGCCAATCATTAGCAGACCAGAGTTCCACTGTGGCAACCCCTAACCGGGAAAAGCCGAAAGACAACAACACAGAAAAAGTAACTGTGTTAGATATCAGCATGCTGTTTTGGCACATTCTTTATTGTTTGGGTCCAAGATATTAGACCACTGGCATCAAAATGTATTGATAGCAAGCATCACAATTTCACACTTGTTTTATATAGCAGGTTAAATCAGTGTTTTCAGCAATTGTTTTTTTTTTCTGTCAGTTTTAGGGATTGGATGTGGGTAAACAGCAAGTTTGAAGTGATTCTGCGGCTTGTAAACTGCAAATGGAGTACATCTCTATGGCTTAAAGCAAATATATGTTGCACAGAAAGAATGAAAACAGCTTTTCACTTCTGTGGTATCTGCAGGGGTTTACATATGAGCTAGCAAAGAACACTTTTTTGGCTCACTGTTTATTGAAAATTAAATAATGAAAATGGTGAGCTCCAAAACATAGAAATAGGTTCATAGGTAGGTACTAGGCTATCGGCAATGGGGCCTATACAAGCCTAGTCAAACAGTACCCTGGCTTTTGCCAACCAAGAAAATTATTTTCCTGTGCCCCTGTCAAGCAGAGTCACAGAAGTGATCCCCAGGGGGAATTTCCTATCTCCCATCCAATCATCAAGATTTTTCTTGAAGAGTGCTAATGAGGAGCTTTGTTTGATATAGATAGGTAGTTTGTTCCAGAGTATGGGAAGTCTCTGTACAGGAATCTATCCCTTCAGCATTTTCTGTTTATTGTGGTGACAATGTTTAGGTCCCTAGAGCTTGTAGCTCAGAGGGATTGGGATTTCTTTACGTGGAGCATGTCCAACAGCTCTGGGTTTGACATAGCTTTGAATGTTATGCAGAGATCGCCTCTGAGTAGTGAATACACAAAAAAATAGTTTTTGCAGGTGGCAAGCCCCCTGCACCCCCTATGTGGGGGTCTACCCCCAAAAAACTATATATACTAATTTCACAGTCACACCACAGTAGGGAAAAAGGTAAAAACTCTGCCAAAACACTTTGGTGGTTTTCACAATACAACACATTGCAGTGAAACACACCACAACATTAAATATTAAAACTAAAGGCACTCGACCACTAATGCAGCAGTCACCTGTAACTATGTCCTGTGTGGGTGTGTGGCCATGGATTTGGTATTTTTAAAAAAGTTGAATATGTGGTGGGAGTGTAGGGAGGATTCAAGATGAAAAATGCATTTCAGTTCTGCTTTAACTTCACTACTGAAGTAAATTTATTAGGTCCCTTGAGATATTCTGCTTTCAATGTTTAAAGGTATAGATTTGATGTCTTATTTGATTCATAGCCTAATTTAATGCACACCCGTACGTACGGCAAGTGCAAAGGCTCTAGAGTCCAGAAGCAAATTCAAAAATAACAGAGCCAGCACAAAGTGTGGTATAACAATTTAATATGCCCAACTGTGCAGTATCATGGGTGAGGGGAAAAAAGCCCCAACCCCCAAACCAAACCGGTTTCAGCTCAGTAGCCTTCTTCAGTGAGAAAGACAAACAGCTGGCTCTGTTATTTTTAAATTTATTTGATTAATTACAGATCCATGCAGACAATAAAAGGACCAATCCAGTTTAGAATCAGGACACATAACATGAAATGGTTTCATATATAGAGGCACAGCAGCATGGTGGCTCGGTGCTTAAGATCTCTGTCTCACAGCTGCATGTTCAGGAGTTCAGCCCTGACCTCCAGTCATTGTGTGGAGTGTGCAAGATGTCTTTGTGACTGTGTGCGATTTCTCTGGATAATTCAGTTTCCTCCCAGAAACATGCAGGTTGTTTGGCTAAACCAAACTGAAACACACACACATATTGTATTGACCTATGCCATTGTCATGGCTGAAAAGGGTCTGAGGACCAGTTCACTTACCGAGCATAAAGTCATTCATAGACTGATAAAGTTTACAAGGGATAATCACTACATGGACCATGATCATCTCACCAATAACTACTCTCAGAGGTTGCCTCCTCCTTCCAGAAGGGCAAAAAAGTGAGGTCTAGGATGAATCTTTGGAAAGCCTACCAGTCTTCAATGTTGGCTTTAAAGCAGGTGACAATATCTTTCTATTTTATAGGTAATGGATACTTATTCTACAGATCTGTCCATCTTTTAATTTCTCCAACACTTTTGGATTTCTAATACCATTACGGGAATGGATCTCATTCCTAAGTCAAAGTACAATTAAAGTTCATGAAATTAGTATTGTTTCAATCTTTGTCAGCCAAAAGTGCTCTTCACAGCATCCGTAATGTGCCCACTAATGACTCCTTCTGCAATTCGTACGAGGTTACATGGATTGGTATCTAATCTAAATACAATTGTGGAGTCTTTTTATAAGACCTATTGCTCCTACTACTATTGGAACTGTCTGGGTATCTTTCTTCCACATTGCTCTCATTTCTACCTGCAGATCCTGATATTTTATGACTTTGTGTCTCTCTATACACAAGACACAGTAGTCATTGGGTGTGACAATTTCAATGATCAATGCTACTTTTGTCTTCTTTTCTTGGACCACTATATACAGTTTTCTAGCATCTATCTTTTGACCTGTTGGCAATGCATGACCCATGTGATGTAAACTTCATCATTTTCTATGATGCCTTGTGGCTCATGTTTCCAGTGTTTTTCAACCACTTCAATACCATAATTTTTGCACAATCCCCAACGCAACAGTCTTGCCACATTATTATGCCTTTCAGTATACAGTCCTTCTGCCATTAGTATATCATAACCAGCATCAAGGTGTGCGACTGTTGCCAATTCGGTTTTACAAGACCTACATTTGTCTGTTTCTCCCGCATGTTCAATGGACTTTGTAAACCATCTGTCAATCCAGTGTGTCTTATTTATTGTTGATGGATATTCAAGTCTTTAGTTCGAGTGTTTGTGGAGATATAAGAGGTTACCACACATGAGTCTCTAAGAAACAGCGTATAAAGAAACCACTTCAAACCTTATTACTAGCTGACAGACTTTAGTACTGTGATCCTTTTAGCGATAAACCTCTGTGGTCTTTGTAGCGCTATAATGTGTTTGCTTAGTTATCTTCTAAAAGGGTAATTATATTCTGTAATTGGTCTCTTCAGAACAGACTATAGAGGAATTATAACATCTTCTGAAATGGATAAGATAACCTTAGTTATTAACTGGGCCAAATTGAAGGATTTTCTGACAATTTTTGCTACATGGTGTTTAAAGGATAGTGATTTGTTTATCAAGGTGATGAGATCACTGATGATCATATAAGTCTGGAGTGGGGAGTTCTCTACACTGTAAACTGCTGTCAAGATTTGTTTACCAATGATGACAATTCTGTACCTCTTTGTACCTAATGTAAGCCCATTTCTAATGCACCATTGATTTGTATGGTTCAGCCCTTGTTGCAATAACATGGTGTTTAATAATGAGAGATTAACAAATCTCAGCTTAAAGTCATTTACAAATTTAGTTAGCAATAGGTCCAGCTTTGACCCTGAGGAGCACCAATAGTCACCCTTTTTTATCGAGGAGGGATCTGCTACTCTAACTATATAAGTTATATTTGTTAGCTAGTCTGCCATCCATCTTACAACATAATGGTCTACATTTAGTCCTTTAAACTTATTTAAATTCTTAAATAAGGAATAGTGGCAAATGCCTTGTCCAGATCAAGGTATTCTGTATAAACTTAATGACCACTAACTACAGCTGCAGTGACTTTCTTGAAGAAGTTTAGTAAATTAAGTAAACATATTTCTCGACAAATCAATATTTTTGCAGGTCACAAGCAATACATTTTTTTATATCAGAGTTAATTCCTGGGATCTTAAGTGCCCTCCACCCTTTATGGAATCACATAATGATAGCCATTTTCCATACCTCATGAACACACCCTGTGACTATAACTAAGCTGAACAGTTTTATGAGGGGTTTAGAATGGGCAAGTTGAATAAGCAACCAAGCATATTGCCTAGGCCCACATAGGAGGTATTTTTTAGTTTTAAATAGTGTACACAGGACATGTTCCATAATATTCTTGGGAATTTGTGGAACATCATTGACTGTTTCTGATGTGAAGTTGGCACTAAATTTATTTGCCAGTATAGTAGTATTACATTTTTGCTCGAAGTGGGATAATACATTATGAGTAAAATCAGAGAATTGCTGTATGTTAGTTCTTAACTGGCTGATGTATTTAAAGAAGGATTGTTGATCAGCTTTAGCTTTGGATACTAATTTTGATTCAAATTTTGCTTTGGTCTTCTCTATATTATCATTCATATTTTTATTCTTTTTTTTTTTCATAGTCTTTAATGTAGGTAGATTTTAATTTATTGTAGGCCTTCATTAAGTTTTTTACTTTTATTAGAGAGCTTATTAATGCCAACACCCCCCCCCCCCAGGGATTGGGAGAATGGCCTAATGGTTAAGGTGTTTGCCTTACAAACGCAAGGTGCAGGGTTTGAGTCCCGCAAGGGATAATTGGCTAGGCTTAAAATAGCTCGCAAGGACAGTTAGCTTACTACTAATCTATGAACCAAGGTGATTTATTTTTACATTTGCAGTATATTTGGTTCTTATTGAATCACTTAATTTATATTATTTGTTAGACGGGAGTAAAATTAGTTCGCAATTCGCTGTGTTGCATTCTGCTAATGCCTTCATCTTATATCTGCAACACAAAAAATTTGGTATACCTTGCCCACTGTATAATATGTAGGTTATTTTATGTAGGTAAAATCAACAGGCGTCTGCAAGAGCGCATTAGGGATCATCTTTATTTTACTCGAAAAGGGCATAAGTATAGCGCATTGGCTAAACACACTATAGAACAGGGTACACAACATGAGTATAGATTAGTGTTAGAGGTTTTATATGAAGGGATAAGGATGGAAAATATAATAAATAAAACAGAAGAAGCAGAACTCCAATGGATTATTAAGTTGAGAGCCCATCTGGGAAGGGGGCTCAATGAACACATCTCCATTGGACCAATTTTGAAAAATAGAAAACTAAAAAAAAATAGTTGTGTATAGCAAATTGTGTTTTAGTATGTTTTCATGTGTATATTTTATATATTTAGCACACAATTATAGATGTCTTATAAAGTGTCATGGTTTAGTGTTAGATTCTGCTATTGAGAACTTCAGTTTGTGTGATTTTTTTAGCTTAAATCATGTGACATATTTACTTAATGATAGTAATACCTTGATTGGTTGTTTTAAATTGAAAGGGAGGCGTTATAGTATTTAAAAGTAAGATGGATTATTTTTTTTCTATGGTCTGATGAAGCAAATGTAAATTTGTGAAAGCGCTCACCTTGTTTGTTATAATAAACCGGCGTTTTACGATAAACTTTGCAGTTACTTTTATAGTGTCATCACAGTTGTATATCTTGCCATGTACCTGTTTCAAAATATTTTTGCTTAATTTGTCATACTTGTGTTTTAAAAACAGTTTAATTGTCGGAGGGAACTCATTTTGGTAATTGCTTTTTTCTAAATATCTTAACAACCAAGCAACACAGGCAAAACTGCTTAGCCTCATGTGAAAGCTCTCAGATGGTTGAACAAAATGCTGCCAACAGTGCCTGCGTGTGTGTGTGTGTGTGTGTGTGTGTGTGTGTGTGTGTGTGTGTGTGTGTGTGTAACTGGAGTGGTTCCTGTGATATTGTAAGTTGTTTACAAAATGTTACAGACTTAGTAGTTACTCTATTTACTGGGTTTAAGACTTACAACCTAAAGAATACTACCACTGTAAAAATATTTTGTGCTGAAGAGTTTGTCATTTATATTTCTTTAGTAACCCCTGTGGTTCCAGAGATATGAACATTTGTTTGAAATGTGAGGACATAATTTAATTCTGTCAAAAAGCTTAGGCTCAGCCCATTGGAAGTTAAAGTACAAACTTCCGGAGGTCCATTGGAAGGAATGAGTTAAGTAGAGAGAACAGTATATAGTCTTGTAGTACTTAAACACAGAGAGAAGTAGATGAGTTAAGAGGCTTAAAGGGCCCACCCATTATACAGAGGCAGCACTGCTAGAGGTCTTGTTTTTTTTTTCCTGTTTGTATGAAAGGCCAGATCCTATCAGTTCTGTTTTGCACAAAATTAAAGTTTAAGCTTTCAGTGACAGCAGCTTCCTGACAGGATTAGCAGTTAATCAGTCCTATTACAGTTGAGCACCAAGAGGCAAGGTTGTAAGTTTCTCCACAAAAAGGCAACAGAGGGTCAGGGACATGACTGTTAAACTGTGACAAACTAGGGGCAAAAGAATGCAACCTACCTCATCCCGTATTTAAGGAGTAGTGGACTGATGTATTATAATTTTTCAACATCTGTAGACAAAATATCAAAATGACAAATAAAGTTAATGATACTTAGAGCTACAGGAGTATAATAAAACAGATTTACTACTGCAGTTTCAATTAATTAAATTATTTTTGCGTCACATTTATGACAGGGTTTTTGTCTCCAATGCACAAGGTGCATTGTTCGATCCTGAACTCTGGCCAAAGCCTGTATGGAGTTTGCATGTTTTCCTGTGTCTCTGTTGGGCTCCTTACATCTCACAAAACTGAATGTTTCCACCTCAAACTCACCCAAGAATGGAGTTATTTGCAGCAGCACAGACTCTAGATAGTGCCCTATAGGAGAAAGAGTTGTATAGACCAACCACTTTGGGGATCTATTGTGGTCCACAATATCCTCAAGATAGGAGAACATGGATCACAAACTGCACACTGTGACAGGGATAGCCATTCAGCGGTGTGAAATATGACTCTAGGTGATTTGGTTCTGTTGACTAATGCTGCCAGATTGGGATGGGTATTTTCTAGTGATAAGTTGGATGAGGACCCACCCTACCTCAATTTACACCAGGGAGCCATGCTAATAGTGGGAGCCATGCATGTACCCCTATTGGCCAGTGTGTGCCTGCCATAAAGGCCCAGCAGCCCTGTGTCAATAAGCTATTAGCTGGCTGGTGTCCAGTTGCCCAGCTTGGGTTACCTGGGATAGCTCTGTTGAGCAAAAGCTGGACATAAAACCAATCAATCTGCCAAACATGAACTAAGAATTGTTGCACTTAGTGTAGGTTCACTGACAGGATGGACCTTGGAAGTGGATGACATGATGCTAAGGAGAAGGATGGACATCCTCTGTATCCAGAAGACAAGATAGAAGGGCAGAGCAGCAAAGCCACTGGATTAGGGATCCAAGAGTCTACTACTCTGGAGGAGAACAGGCTAGAAATGGTGTGGGAATGGTGGTGAGGGAGTGGCTCCAGCAGGCAGTGAGGGATGTCGTCAGAATTAGTGGCAAATTCATGATAATCAGACTCCAATGTAAGGATAGGGCAGTATTCATAATATCAGCCTACACTCCACAGCAGGGTTGTGATAGTGAGCAAAAGAGTGCATTCAGACAGCAGTTGCAGGGCATACTAGATAAAGCAAGGCAACATGAACTGGTGTTAATAATGGGTGACCTGGATGCACATATTGGGACAGACAGACAAAACAGGATATGAGGATTGCCTGGGTCCACATGGGTTAGGCAACAGGAATAAGGAGGACTTTTTCCTTGTAAGGAAAGAGCAGTAGGTTTGAATCCGTGATTGCAAAGTCATCTCCAGTCAGCTGCAAGCAGTGGTCAGGAAGGATGTATGGTCAGTAGAGACCATTCCAAAGATTCCAAAGACCATGAGGTTGACTGGCAAGAAAGCACAACAGTTACAAGGAATTATTCAGGGCTGTAGCCCCTCAAGAAGAAGAAGATACAGAGTAGGTGGAGTTGAAGAAGAATGGCAGCTCCTCAAAAAAGCATGTGTGAGGACTGCAGAACAGGCATGGAAATACAGTAAAGAAAGCTGGTGGTGGAATGCAGAAGTCCAGGAACTCGTCAATAGCAAGAACAAGTGCAAGAAAAAGTGGGAGCTAGAGAAGATGCACCATGCTAGGAAGGAATTGGCTAACAAAGAGGCTAAGAGAAGAATTGCTATAACAAAGAACAAGGCATCAGAGGCACTCTGCCAACTTTTGGAACATGACTCAATAAATGCACAAAGAAACTATAAGGTTGCAAGGCAAAGACAGAAAGATAAAGAGATAAAGAAGATAGCCGGATACCCTTCATAAGGGATGCCAGCAACAACCTGCTCACCAGTCCATAGGACATTAATGGCAGATGGAAGGAAGCAGTTCTGAATGAAGAAAACTCCACAGAAGATGTACTGCCCCAGACACAACCTACAATGAAAGGAGAGAAGGAGCCCACCACAGAGGAAGTACGAACAGCAGTAAGGAAAATTGTCAGGGAAAGCAGCAGGCTCAGATGAGGTCACAGCAGATATGATAAAGATTTTGGGTGAGATAGGGGAGAAATGTCTCCTGAGGGTACCCATAGCAGTCTGGAGAGAAAGGCATATCCCACATGACTGGAGGATAAGCATACTAATGTCAGTGTTCAAGAACGAAGGGGTCATTCACAACTGTGGGCAGTACAGAGGTACAAAACTCCTGTTACACTGCGTGAATGTTGTGGAGAGGGTGACTGATAAATACACAGAGCAGTAGAATGTAAGATGTGAGATGAGAAATTTGGATTTAGATCAGGATACAGTACAACTTACCCAATGCTTCCAGTGAGAGAGATAGTTCAGAAGAAGCTAGAGATGAGAAAAGAGTCCAACTCAGTATTCTTAGACCTGAAGAAAGCATATGACAAGGTCCCACAAAAGCTGATTTGGGCAGTCCTGTAGTGGTTCAAAGTACCAGAAACATTGGTAGAGTTAGTGCAAGTTATGTACAAGGATCCAATGATTCAAGTGCAACCAGTGTTTGGTGGGAGTTCATCAGGGTAGGCTCTGAGTCCATTGCTGTTCATACTGGTAATGGACTACATTAGCAAACAGGTAGGAGAGGACAGATCAACAAAGATGCTGTAAGCAGATGATGTGGCATTACAGGCAGACTGTGGGCTAGAACTTCAGCAAAGGATAGGAGAATGGAATGCAAAACTGATGGCATGTGGAACAAAACTGAGTACAGATTATACAGTTGTAATGGCAGCAAATGGAGAAAATGAGAAGAAGCTGAGAATTAAGAAAGAAGGGAAATATAGTGGAGCAGGATAACAGCTTCAAGTATCTGACAGGGGTGGTTGAGGAGAAGGGAAGTCTGACTGAGGAGATCAAAGTTAGAATCAGAGGGTCTGCAGCCAACTGGCACAGAGTGTCAGGTGAAGTATATGACAGAAGATTGCCAAAGAAGCTGAAAAGTAAGGTGTACAAAACAGTGGAATGACCAGTACTACTATATGGTACAGAAACCTGGGCAGTAAAGGCAGAGCAGTTGAGGAAGCTAGAAGTGATGGAGATAAAGATGAAATGCCTGAGATGGGTGGTAAGATGAACACTGTGGGACAGATGAAGAACAAGATATAAGAGCAGAAGACAAAGTAGCTCCAATTGCAGAAAAGGTGAAACAGAACAGATTATGGTGGTTCAGGCATGTCTGGAAAGCAGAAGACAATCTTATAAAGAAGATTTAGGAAAGACATGAAGATAGCAAGAGGAAACAAGAGTATTCAACAAAGAGGTGGATAGGTTGTGTGAGAGAAGACATGTGACAGTCAGGCATGAGTGTCGAAGAAGGTAAGAGAGGGGCACTGAATAGGGAGAGATGGCGACAGTTAACACAACACCCCACGTAGAAAATGGGAAAAGAGGGTTAATGATGATGATGATGATTTTATATGAATATAACATAAAGGACTATTTCTATCAGTAACAAGTGAGTCCATGATTCATCTGTGTTAGTTAATCAAACCTCTCAGTATAACCTAAGAAGGTAGTCTAAGTCTAAGTATGATTACCTAACAACAATCAATGGCAGGCATGGTTTCAATAAATAAACATTAAAAAAAAACTCCAGCAGTGATTACAGTTAGATACACACACACACACACACACACACACACACACACACACACACACACACACACACACACACACACACGCACGCACACACACACACACACACACACACACACACACACACACACACACACACACACACACACACACACACACACACACACACACACACACACACACACAGTCTATGTCAAGTATTCGAACTTCCAAAATGTCGAATACCATATGGTCAAGGCCATATGGTCGACATTTTGAAGTTCGAAAAGCTAATAAAAAAAAAAGGAAAAGAAAAACATACACTGACAGTACGGACATCCACAACATGGGGGTCTGCACCCCCCCACATCCCCCCTACTTAAATATACAAACTCCGAGACCTCACTTTAGTGCAGAAAAGGGAAATTCTCCCATTCTGCACCGTACGGCACCTATAAAAGTCAATCTTTGAACACTTGAAATGTCGAACATATGGTCTCGACCATATAATGTCCGACATTCTAAGCATTCAAATAATTGACATAGACCCACACACACACACACACACACACACACACACACACACACACACACACACACACACACATGCGCGCGTGCAGAAAGAGGAGGCAATAGTAATATCTTCCAATGTGAATGCAGAGTTGGGCGGAGGGTGGAGGTCTCAAATTAATCTTGTTGAAGCCTCAGCAGACTAGAAGCATCAGCAGAGCAGAATTTCTTTTCTTGGGAGCTTAGTTTGCCAAGAAATAACTGTCAGGCTGTTACATGGTTTTCAAAGCACTCTTAGGTTAATTTCCTAACCCCACTGTAGTGCGATCTCAGAGTTGGTATATTTAATTTACAGGGGTGTGAGGGGTACAGGAGGGCTTGCCCCTCTACAGAAACATAGTACAGTGTGTGGGATGTTATTTATAGTTGCTTTGTAGTTTTCAATGTTTTGAGATTCGATGTTATGACTTTTAGATGTTTTGAGGTTTAGATGTTATGGTCTTGATGTTCTGAGTTTAGAAGTTATGACCATTCGATGTTTTGATAGGTAACCATATAGCTATATATATATATATATATATATATATATATATATATATACGAAAAAGCAGTCCAAATACCCAGTAAATGTCCAAAAATCCCTTGGTGCGAGGCAACAGATAAAGTTTCAATCGTTTGAGCAGTAAATATCCACAATATTTCCACAATAAATATCCACAATGGACAAACTGATATAGGAGAAGCGTGTTTAATAGAGAGCAAAAAGAAACGTTAGCGCTTTCACGGACTTACTGATCCACTTCATCAGACGTTAAAAATTCAAATCTCAATATTCAGTACATATAGATCACTTAATTAATTAATTAATTAATCAATCAAAAATCACGTGTAATGCACAACCTGCAATTAAAGACATATAAAACACTTATAAACCACCATGTAAGATGAAAAAAGTATATGAGAAATATGTAATGCTTGATAAATATATACCTATAAAACTGTAAAACATACAATATGCATTCTAATGGTATTATAAAGTTAAAATCTTACTAAAATAATAATAATAGTATATCTTAATACCACTAAACAAAATCATTAAAAACTATCTAAGTTTTCTAGCATTCAATATGGGTTTCAGGGATATAGCATCATTTAAACCCCGTCCCCTGTGTGCTCCTAATCTAAGAATCCATTTTAGTTCTGCACTTTCACTATCATTAACTAAGTTACCTAAACGTATATTCTCAGGCTGGATATGTAATATTTGGAACAAGAAGGTATGATGTATACCTTCTTTACTAACATGTTTAGCTATAGCATTATATTCTTCTTTTCTCTGAATGCTATAGTTATGATCTCTAATTCGTTCCCTTAACGATCTATTTGTCTTACCCACATAGAAACAAAAACAGGAGGTACAATGGGCAATATAGACTACATTCCTAGTTGCACAATCACCTTTGTTCCTTAATTGCCACAGGTAGCCTGGATCCGGGTGTCTGAAGAACCTGGATTCATCAATATGTCTACACTGTGCACAAGTTCCACATTTCTTGGTGCCAAGTAAAGATAAATCTATCTCATTATACAATCTGTTTCCTTTTGTCTGGTAGCATAAATGTTGTTGCAAATTTTTGCAATTTTTATATGTAAAGGTGGGAAAATTACCAACTAAACTTTTTGTTCTATCATCTACCAATAATATATGCCAGTTATCATATATAACTTTCTGTACCCGATTAATATTGTTGCTGTATGGTACAACAATGGAAAGAGTTGATCGTTCTCATTTATTAACCACTCTTGTACCAACGTTACCAGATGAAAAGAATGGTTTCGCTCTATCCTTTCTGAGTTCTCCCATCTGTGTATAGACCCTATTAATCTCATCCTCTTTATTATATATATACACACACACACACACACACACACACACACACACACACACACACACATATATATATATATATATATATATATATATATATATATATATATGGTTTCACGTTATAATCTCAAAATACTAAAATATCGAAATTTAGTATTTCGAGATGATAAAATTAAAAGTGCAGTTACGCAAAACTGCATAATATCGAATGCAGAAATGTTGAATCTGCCATTGTGTTGTCACATTCATGACATGCGGTGTGGTTTGTGGATTTAGCTGGGGATTCAGGTAAGTGGTGTTCTTGTAAGGGTATTGGGTAGGGATTTTAGTGTGTGTGTGTGTGTGTGTGTGTGTGTGTGTGTGTGTGTGTGTGTGTGTGTGTGTGTGTGTGTGTGTGTGTGTGTGTGTGTGTGTGTGTGTGTGTGTGTAGTGGTGGGTTTTATGTCTTTGTGTGTTTATTGCGACCTCGGAGATAGTATATATAAGTAGCGGGGGTGTGGGGGGCACAGTCCCCCACATGGGAGGTGCAGGAGGGCTTACCCCCCTTATTATAGGTGTGTTTGTTTATGTTGTGTTTGTGTGTGTCGTTTTGTTTGTTGTATTGTCATTAGGTATCTGTATGTGTGCTTGTTTGTGTGGTTTTGTGTGTATGTGAATGATTGAGATTTTGAATTTCACAGTTGTGGGTGTCTGTTTTTTGGGCTTTCGGCTTTATAGTCTCGAGATACTAAAATTTGGTATTTTAGTATTTCAAGATTATAAAGTGAATATATATATATATATATATATATATATATATATATATATATATATATATATATATACAGTGGATATAAAAAGTGTAAACAACCCTGTTAAAATACCAGGTTTTGTGATATTATAAAAAAATTAGACTACAATAAATCATTTCAAAACTTTTCCCACCTTTGTGACCTATAACCTCTACAATTCAATTGAAAAACAAACAAATCTGTTAGGGGAAAAATATAAAAAATAAAAAACTTACAATAAGCTGGTTGCATAAGTGTGCACATCCTTAAACTAATACTTTAAGCACCTTTTGATTTAATTACAGCATTCAGTCTTCTTGGGTAGGAGTCTGTCAGCATGGCACATCTTGATTTGACAATATTTGCCCACTCTTCCTTGCAAAAGCGCTCCACATCTATTAGATTGTGAGAGCATCTCTTGTGCACAGCCTCTTCAGGTCACCCCACAGATTTTCAGTTCCAGCTGAAGAAATGCAACCCCAAAGCATGATACTGCCACCACCATGCTTCACCGTGGGGATGGTGTTATTTTGGTGATGCGGAGTGTTGTTTTTGTGCCAAACATACCTTTTGGAATTGTGGCCAAAAAGTTCAACCTTGGTCTCATCAGACCATAAGGCATTTTCTCACATGCTTTTGGGAGTCTTGATGTATTGTTTTGCCAATTTTAGCTGGGCCTGGATGTTTTTGTGTGTAAGAAAAGGCTTCCATCTTGCAACCCTACCCCATAGTCCAGACTTATGGAGAATACGGGAGATTGTTGTCACATGTAGTACAAAACCAGTACTTGCCAGAAATTCCTGCAGCTCCTTCAGTATTGTTGTAGGTCTCTTGGCAGCCTCACTGACCAGTTTCTGTCTTGTCTTTTCATCACTTTTGGAGAGACATCCAGTTTTTTTTTTTGCAACATTACTGTTGTCCCATATTTTCTCCACTTTTTGATGACTGTCTTCATTGTGTTCCTTGGTATAGCCATTGCTGTGGAAATTTTTTGTACCCTTTTCCTGACTGATAACTTTCAACAATGAGATCCCTTTCCCTCTGCGAAGCATGGCTTTTGTTGTAGCAGGCAACTGAGTAAATGTCAGGAAAATCCTACTAGGACAGCTGAACTTTATTTGGGGTTAATCAGTCTGTTTAACTGATGGCAGGTGTGTACCCAAGAAGACTGAATACTGTAATTAAATCAAAAGGTGCTTCAACAAAGTATTAGTTTAAGGGTGTGCATACTTCCGCAGCCTGCTTATTGTACATTTTTTATTTTTTATATTTTTCTCCCTAACAGATTTGTTTTTCAATTGAATTTTACAGGTTATAGGTCACATTAAAGGTGGGAAAAGTTTTGATTTATTGTGGTCTCATTTTTTTATATCACAAAAACCTGGCATTTTAATATATATATATATATATATATAGATATATAGCACCACCTCAGCCCCTCAGATGAAGTTTCCTTACCTTTGCTGAGCTGAGTGACTCCATCAGCTAATTAAAGTATGGGGGTAGTAACTAAGATACACACTACTAATACAGAGGTTGGACTGAAGCAGTTTTTAAACGTAATACCATTCAACCATCGGATGCATAATGTCAACTATGTTTTGCCATTTATGCTTTGCGATGCTTGACTTGAGACAGAATAAAATTCAATGGCAATCATTTTTATGCAGATACGTTTCCAAACATTTGTTAGTATTTTGTAAACACTCAGTCTGTGATTGCATTAATTTGCTTTACACAGCAATAAGAGAGAGGGAGAGGGAGAAAGAGAGAGAGAAAGAGATATAAAATATACAAAATATGTTTGATAATGTTTAGTGGTGAAATTTAGAATTCTATATTTATATTAAGAAATACTGTGTACATAACTAAACTGGAAAAGTGTGCTAACTTTTATAAATAACAAGGTGTCATGCATTTTCAAGAAAATACTGTGTACATAACTAAACTGGAAAAGTGTGCTAACTTTTATAAATAACAAGGTGTCATGCATTTTCAAGATATCTAGCAGAAATTATAGTGTCCTTTTGCCATAGATATGTGAGAAGACTGCATTTTTTCACAAGAAGAAAGTAGAGACACTTGTAGCTTCATACAAGATTAAGGGTGGTATTCAACACCTCAGTGCAAATACAGAGTGCAGGTTATTTATGATGACCAGCAATGCAAAAACTTCTGCAAGGAAATGCCCACTTTTATAAAATGCTTAGAGATGAAGTTATGTGTGTGTGAAAACATAAATGTTCTTATGATTTCGGGCAGTATTCTGCTATTAAGGACCAATATATATACATACATATACATATACATACATATGGGATGGGGTTTTATATATTTCCTACAGGTGTTTCCACAAGATTGGAAAGAGGAAGATAGGAAAGAATGAAAAGTAGGACACATAACAAAGAAGGACACACATTAGGAGCACATCATGAAGGTTTTGCTGGAGGAGGTGGTTGAGGAAGGGTTCTATATTTTTGGCAGGGAACAGACCTCCCTATTTTTCAAATACTTTTTTATATAAAAGTATAAAAGAGAAGGAAATAGGTGACAAGTGTACATGTGTATATATACTGTATGTATATATATATATATATATATATATATATATATATATATATATATATATATATACATGGGTTCCTATCTAATGGCCAAAGTGATGGAATGCCGAATTACACATTACCGAGACCGGTGTGCCGAACGTACACATTGCCGATTATTTAAATGGCCGAATAACACTATGCCAAAGCACACTACATTGAGGAAAGGGAATTTATGCATTTCCCCACTGTAGTGCGGTCTCAGAGTTGGTATATTTAAGTAGGGGGGGTGTGGGGGGCACAGGGGGGGGTGAAGACCCCTGCAAAACATTTCTTTTTAACTACTTACATATACCAACTCCGAGACCGCACTGCAGTGGGGAAATGCATAAATTCCCTTTCCCCACTGTAGTGTGCTTCGGCATAGTGTTATTCGGCTGTTTAAATAATCGGCAGTGTGTACGTTTGGCACACCGGTCTCGGTAATGTGTAATTCGGCATTCCATCACTTCGGCTATTAGATAGGAATCTATATATTGATATATATATATATATATATATATATATATATATATATATATATATATATATATATATATATATATATTCCATCATAGATGGCAACATCGAAAGGCAGTATTCCAAGCAGCTATACCTTGAATAGAAAGTCAGCAAACCACATCATTGAATATCGAATGGAAGATATACTCCAGTGGCCACATTTCCAAAACAGTGAATGTCAAACTGTCGCTGTTAACATGGTTTGACAAGGGGGTGGAATGACATTTTTATTTTCAGCATACCGGTTCAGCGATGTGAACATTTCATGGAAGGGACTTCTTGGAAATGATAGTAAACCTATATATATATATATGTATATATATATATGTGTGTGTGTGTGTGTGTGTGTGTGTGTGTGTGTGTGTGTGTGTGTGTGTGTGTGTATATATATATATATATATATATATGGGTCTGGTTTACATGATCGACAGCTCAAATGTTCGACTTTCATATGACCGAGATCATATGACTGAACATTTAAAATATCGAACATGTAAAGTAAATACCAAAACACAAAAAAAACCACTAACTCTGTTTAGCAGGGGGGCAAGCCCCCCTTCACCCCCACACCCCCGCTACTTAAATATACCAACTCCGAGATCGCACTGCTTTGCGGTAATGGGAAACCTCCCGTTCCGCACTGTATGGACATCTCCATTCAGATCGGTCGAGCTTTTGAAAGTTCAATCATATGGTCTCGGCCATATGAAAGTCGAACTTTTAAAAGTTCGATCATCTGAAGGGGACCCATAGATATATATATATATATATATATATATATATATATATGTGTGTGTGTATATAAATATATATATATATATATATATATATATATATATGTGTGTGTGTGTGTGTGTGTGTATGTATATATATATATATATATATATATATATATATATATATATATATATATATACTTTTATAGTTAATAACAGCCAGTGAGTTTGACTGAACACAAACTGAACATTAATCAACACTAAAATCACCACAAACAGGTAAGCGCAGGTAAACCAATAGGTTAAATGGGTGATTATGAAAAGTAAAACAAAAAACTCTTTTTTACATGGAGGGTTTCACACACACACACACACACACACCCCCCGGGGCAAAGGGGAGGCTGTCCCCACACCCCTGGAAATTAAATATAATAATTCCAGGATTCCACATACTCAAAAAAAGAGCACAAACTCATGATTTATTTAACAGTTAATATAATGATCTTTGAGTGACACATAATTCAACAAACTATACCAAAGATGGAAAACACCTTCGTTCACCATGTGATGAAGTGCGTGCAGAGAAAACTCGTAAAGCACTCATGTATGATGCATACGACATAAGGGTTTATGCCCTTTCCCCATTTTTATGCAACCTTGGATTTGCTATATATAATCAGCAGGGGGCAACCTTTTGAATGAATTCTCATTGCAGCGGGGTAAGGGAATTTGCCCTTACCCCACTGTTGTGCATTTTTGAGTTGATATATAATTAGTAGGGGATGTAGGGGTGCAAGGGGGCTCGGTTGTCCTCTGCAAAAAAAATGGTTTTAGTTTCTCCTGTTTTCGATAATGTTAGATTCGTTCTAAAGTTATCATTCTTTTTTACATTCGCTCTTTTGAGCATTCTGTATATGCTGATACAATCAACCAAATACACACACGTGTGTCACTGTGATTCATAGGGAGCAGTATGGTTAATTTTAAATTGCATACAAAGTATACAAATCAGCATAAATTTCCATCAATAACTCTAAACCCTCCATATTTATCTGTGATTGGTGAAGTTCCAGGGCAATTACTGTTGGAAAGCACAAACTTTTTAAAGAAAAAAAAACATTTTGCAGTTACAAAATATTAGTAGGAAATGGAAATTCAACTTAATAGATAAATACTGTCATAGAAATGCATTTTCCCCGAAGAAAAAACAATGTTATATACAATTGTTATATGTTATTGCTAATGGCAGAATATGGGAATTTCAAGTGTTATTTCTTAAAGCTGAGCTGTTATTTACATAGAGAATGTGTGGGGAGAGGTCAATGAATGCATCATCGTGTACAGATCTAATGGAATAGCATAGAATGACAGTGGAAATGCTAAAAGCTTGTATTTTATTTTTATTGTCATTTCTTGACTATTTTGTACAGGCTAGCAGTACAAAAACTGTGGAGAACATTATTCGCTTGATTTGTGCTTCACTGTACTGATATGCTGAAATTGGTAGCTACGCTGTACTCAGACTGTCAATGACTTTAAGATTTTTTCCATGTGGCACTGCAGTCATGGTTCAAAAACAGATGTATGTGTAAGGAATTCAGGCATGCTTTCATGTCTTTTGTTGCAGGGGTGATAACAGTGTGTAATTTTGTGGCATCCACTAGTCATATAAGTTGCTTCATGTTAAAGCATGATACAGCAGCAGGGTTCAAGGAAGAGAAAAAATAATTTCAGCTTTGAGGAGAACTGTGTTCCCATGGTGGCCCTAATCACATATTACAAGTTTAGTTTTAGAAAAGATGGTCCAAAACAAGCTGAGAGAGCAAAGGTGTGAAACCAGGTGGTTATGGATGAAAATGCTGTTGGAGGAAGAACTGCACATTGATATTGGGCTAGAAAAAGGGCCAGTGATATGGTAGATGTGCCAGAACAAAGACAAGACAGAATGCAATTACCCATAGCAGTACTAGTGGGGTCCTGCCACACTTATCCCTTTAACACCCAGTGAGGAATAAATGCTCTCCCTACAGGGAGATGACTATTGCACTAATGAGGATGGCACATGTATGATCAAAGGTGTTGGGGGACCCAGCCTCAACAGCATCCACAGACACGTGTTCAAGAAGGTTAGTGCATCCAACACGAAATATTTAGAGTAACAGGATGACTGCAGATGGTAGCTACTTACATGTAACACATGTCATTTACTATTAACAGATGAACCCTCCATTTCTGCCAATTGTGAAAGTGAAGTGAGTGTGCATGGTAAGTAGCATCCACAACTAATTACACAGCATTCAGTAGTTTGCTCCACTGTCTCAGTACTAATTTAATAAAATGAATTCTTCACAGGGTGAGCTGCAGGAACTAGCAGTTTCACTTAAGCAACACAACTGGAAGTTGCCAACGGCAGAATGGCTGTTGATGATGATGATGATGATGATGTTATTATATCCATCAGACAGCCTGATGATAGTGGCACACAGTCGACAAGCTTAATGGCCGGATCACACACCCCACAGCATTTATATATTGCTGCAAGAAGTGGCACTGGATCACAAAGTCAAGTAGATGGGGATATTAAATTGCAAATTGTACAGGGAGACAACCTGTGCACTTCAACACCAGTGTCTCCCAACCACAGAAATACCTTCTGGTGAACAACACCATCTTAGAGGCAGCAGTATCCACTGTAACAGCTGTGCAAAGGGGCACCAGATACGGACACAAGTCACAACTAAGTCCAAAAACATGGAAAGCATTGGCTGCCCAGCAGTAGATGTGGCAAGACATTGTTCAGACACAGTCCACTGCTACAGAGATGGTTAGAGTACTGTAGGGCATATGAGAATTATTAGCACTACATGGAAGTGTTGGAGAGTGTGGTTAATGCCATGGTCACATTCATGTGTAGTGTTGTGGCACACAGCAGCTCTTTCTGTCTCCATGCATACACTACTCAGGACTTACCAGACTCAAATAGGAGCCTCTTGTGGATAAGGAAGATGATGGGCACTGTGCAGACATCTGGGGTCATATCACATTGCACTACAAGTGCTTCTCAGGAAAGTACTGGAAATAGTAGGAGAGGCCTAGCACAACATAATTCAAGCAGGCCTCATCAGCATTCATCTACACTTAGCACATAGCACAACCTCTCATTCGAGGTCTCGGTCATGCAGCACTGTCAGATCTGTGTTGGTGGGATATCTTGCATCCAACAGGTCACATCACCACAGCAAATCAACACCAGGCCTTCATGCAAGAACTTTCTCATGATCATGGGCACCATCACCCACATTGTCTTTCAGGGACATTGTGTGTGACACATTGGATCTTGACCTACTGTAGGTCTGGGTTACCATTGCAGATAATGACAGTCTGGCATGCCCCAGTTCACAGCATGCATTTCAGTACACTTATGTCATTGATTAAGGAAAAAGTGAATGCAAAATAAAAATTATATGTCTGTACAACCAGGGTATGGAGAAGAGAAGGAAATAATTGTGTACAATGAACATCAGTACTAACAGTCCTTTCATCTACATGTATTTCAGTTGACTAATGGTATTCTTTAAGTGTAAAGAAAAAAACAAGGTGGAAAGAAAGACATAGGGGTAAGTGCAATATTAAATGAACACCATTAAGGGGTCGGTCATTCAGTATGAATGTAAACTGAGTAATGCTAATGTTGATAGTTATACAAATGTTACATTAAAAAAGAAGGAATCCATAGAAATGGAGGTGGGGAGAACTAATACACTATTAACAGCCTAACACACACACACACACACACACACACACACACACACACACACACACACACACACACACACACACACACGCACACACACTGGAAAAAAATGATTACCTGAATAAACCGTCATCCTGCCATCATCAATACCATAGTTGCCACTTCATCATCTGCACTACCCAGATAGGCTTGCCACCTATCCGGTATTTTTCTGGGCTATCCAGAAATCAGAATTATTCTCTGGTAGTCCAGAAAACACTATAAAAACTCAGGTATTCTGTTTAGAAGTGTGGACAGAATGCCGGAGTTTGTTAAAAAGCAAACTGTCCTTTTTTTTAAACAAAAAGCATTGCTAAAATGATGTGGTAGAGTTGGAGATACTCTACAACCGCAACAAAAAAGTGTAAGACACACAGATTAGGGGCATAAGAATGTACTAAATGGAACATTCTGCCCTAATGACTTACTTATTTACATCATAAAATGGGTGTGGATGTGGGTGGGGATGAGCTGGGCCTGGAAGGAGTTATGGGTAGTGCAGGGGGCATGGCTTCAGTCCAGTTTTCTGCATCACATGAGGTGGCAACCCTGTGCCCAAATGATGATTGCTGCTAAGTCTAATGACACAACTGTCAGTGTCTATGACAGAATTAATTAATCTGATATGCAGTACCTTACAATAAAAAGTTACTTCTATTTAAGTGAATTAAAAGAGTAGAAACACACATTACAAAACAATTAAATGTCATGTATTTTTCCTTTCCTGTGGCTGGTATTAACTCATGAAAAATCCAAGCTGGAATAGAACAGCAGTATATCTTTAAATACAATTTCTTGCACAAGTTCAGTCAAGCGCAGCAGTAGCAATGACAGTATTACATTACTGAACTTTACAGCAGAACCTACATGTGCATACTTAAATACAGCTCTAAAGAAAACTCATTTAACAAAACTGGGATATCATCATATGATGTCAGTGCTATTCACTGCACAGGTCTCAATAAACAGGCATATATATGGGTCTACCTGATAACGCCGAAAGCTGAGAAGAACGACAATGAGATAACCGACACCGGAAGATCGACAACGGAGAAGACCGAAAGTTGAAAATCCTGACGCTGAGAATACCGACATGTTAAGTTAAGTGTGCGATAGGGACAGACATTAGGGTCAGGGTGCGGGTAAGGTAAGTGTGTGATAGTGACAGACTTAAGGGTTAGGGGTGGATTAAGTGAGTTAGGGTTAGAGTGCGGGTAAGATTAGTGTGCAATAGTGACAGACTTAAGGGTTAGGGTGCGGGTAAGGTAAGTGTGCGATAGTGACGGACCTTAGGGTTAGGGTTTGGGTTAAGGTTAGTGCATAGATAGTTGTGTATGTAAGGTTTAGTGTAGGTTTGTAAGGTTGTTGGTGTGCTTGCGTTGTGTGTGTGTGTGTTTTTCGGAAAAGATATTTGTTTTGTTGATTGTCAGGATTGTGGTTTGTCAGGCATGTGAAGTTTCATGTTTTTGAACTTTCAGTTTTGTGGTGTCGGTGATTTTGTTGTCTGTGTTTTGGCGTGTCATGTTATCAGGTAGACCCATATATATATATATATATATATATATATATATATATATATATATATATATATATATATATATATGGGTCTACTTCTTATTGAATTCAGACTTCACCAAATGCTAAATAACCGAGACCAGTAATTTGAAAATACAAATTGCTAAAAATGCACTTCACCAACACTTAAACCAACAAAAAACACACTAGCAAACACATATACCTCATCTGATATTTAACACATAACTTTTCTACTAACATGTTATGTGTTTCTCCCAACAAGCAAACCCTACCAAACACTCTGTAATAAAAAAAATTTAAACAAAAACACCAGTGTAATGACAACTTCCTTTTCACATTCTCAGTAGACTTACAACTGCTATCAAGAAGTCACTTGCACTACCACACACTGTATAAAACTACATCAAATGTCAAATTAATTAAAAATGCAAAAAACAAACAGATTTTCCAGTATATTTTAGGTTGTCAAGCCCCCCTGCACCCCCACACCCCCTGCATATTATATATAACAACTCAGAGATCCACTACAGTGAAAATAAGGGCACATTTTCTGATCTTTATCGTAGTGTGATCTCAAATTAAAGCTACCAGTGCTCTGAAAATAATTCTGCACTTCCTGAAGACTTCAACACCTACTGGCACATGTAGAATGTCACAGAACTAGTAAGCAGTACAACACTGTACCTAAACACTGCACATTTCCCCTGAACCTTTCGCACCACCAGCGTAACATTAACTGTGTCGCTGAAACATAACTCAATATACTCAGCTTTCGGAAAACTGCACATTCAAAACAGTGCAGTCGGTTATATAGCGTTTGGTGAAGTGTGAATTCAATAAGAAGAAGTAGACGCCATATATATATATATATATATATATATATATATATATATTTATGTGTGTGTGTGTGTGTGTGTGTGTGTGTGTGTGTGTGTGTGTGTGTGTGTGTGTGTGTGTGTGTGTATATATATATATATATATATATATAAATATATATATATATATAATATATATATATATATATATATATATAGATATATATGTATATAAATAATAGGGTCTTGCCTGAAGAACAGTGACAGTAGGCCATGTATCACACAGCACAGTCCACAGATACCACAACATGCATCAATTATAGAATTATACTCTATGCGTTTTGTTTTTTTTATAATGATGAAACACTAACCTGAATGTCATGGTCCATAGTTCTGGACTAGACACCACCTATTTACCTACACATCTGTATAGCATGCACAGTCTTGCTGCATAGGGTCCCTTCCACTGCTGCTGGCTAGTCACTAAGATTATCATCCGCCATGGTAGACCCTGTGCTGGGAACTTCAGTGATATTATGGGACAGTTCATCACCAGACCAGTGCATGATTATATTGTGCAGAATGCAACATGCAGTAAACATCCTGCATGCAGTAGCAGAGTCATACTGAAGGGTTCTCCCAGACTCTTCCCAGCAATGGAAATGGGCTTTAAGCAGGCCAGTGACTCTCTTAATGACAATTCGTATCTGTGACAGGGTAGTGTTACAACTTTCCTCAACATCTCTAGTCAGCTTCTTCACTGGTGTCATTATCCAGGTTTCTGGGGGTAGCCTGTATCACCTGAAAAACACAAGCAGTGCAGAGAAAAGACAAGGAGAGAAAAAACAAACCAAAAAAAGAATGGTTTGATCATAATTTCCACTTACTAACAAGATGACTACAGGACTTCCTACCATGCAGGAAGAGCGTGTATGCCAGATATGGGAATCACCGGCACTACCAGGATGCTGGCTGTTGATGGAATGGTAGCCTTTCTTTTTAGAGTACTACTCCCTCTGTGGACCTGATAGGGTCCTAATGGCAACATGGGGATAGTCTCAGGGAAATATGCCCCCCAATAAAAGGCACACATGGTTTGAGCTTGGTCTGAGGTGACACGGAAATAGATGTACTGATTCACATGTAGCAAGAGTTTATCATGGAAAGTACAGTTGCATAAGCCCTACCTACCTGTAATAGTAGATGTTTGAATTTCACACTGCCTTGATAGCATATGTTTTAGGCTTCCCCTGTTGGAGGGGTTTAGCTAATCCCCTTTACAGTGAGTCAGTGGAGGGGATACTGAGCTCTGTAATACTCTGGAATGCTTCCAGTGTAGGTTTGTGCAGTCATATAAGTCATATACCACTGAGTTAGGGTGTATGATGAGCATCTGCCCAAGTATGCTTCATGCAAAAGCCTGAGAAATATCCAACTTGTCCCCAGTCTATCTCTGGAAGGTCTCAATGGCAAGTATAGTAAGGGCTATACTTACCCAAGTATCCATATGAGTAGGAAGTCCACACATCTCCCCTAATTCCTATCTGTGGGCCATACATGCTCACTAAAGCCCTTAAAATGTCCCTGTCAACTCTAAGCCTATCAATAATTTCCTGAATATCAAAATTGTAATGAGTAATTCTTTGCCTGTAACTTCTCCTTCTTGAATAGTGAGCGCTGCTGGGTGCATATGGCTTCTCACACCAAGAAATCACTAAGCTGGCAGCAGCAGCAACTTTCTTCAACAAATGCAAACTGGGTAGAAAAGGTTCATATTCTACCTTTTAAAACACATAAATGGATGGTGACAGAAATGTGTCCAGAAACAACTATGAATTGCAAACAGGCAGGAAGGGGTGTATTAGCTTAAGAAGTTCCACATGACTTCTCATTAGAATCTTATTAATCATTCATTTACATACATTTATTTCAGGCAGTCATGTGTGTTCAAATAACCTCTATGAATCATGCCTTGGCTATGCAAACCTCCCCCAAAAAGAGTAGACTGCGATTACGCATGTGCGTAATGACTGTGTATACCACCACAAGTTAATTCTAGATGATTCAGTCAAGCTGCAGTGAATTCTTATCAAGGGATACTTTTCATCCACTTCTTTAACAATACAGCAGAGGCACTTATTCACTTACAGATATGCTGAGTAGGCAGAATAGCATGGCATGTGCAAATGGGCCAAAGAGATATTGTTTCCCCAAGGTCCAGGTCAGGAGTTAGATTTCAAACACTTGTTGCATGGATCAGAAAAGCTGAGAAAATTCCAAAATGTAGCTGGTATGCAGTTTGAAAAACAGAGATAAGAATGGTGCTGGCTAACTAGAAATATGATCCAGGCAACTGTTGCACATGGACACTGAAAGGCAATATCAATCACTAAAGTCCTTACATTGAATACAGAACAAATGTAGTAATATAGCCTGAGAAAAGAAAGAAATATCTTCTCAAAAAAGTCACTGCATTGGGAGTACCTTTTGTTTTGATTTTAGTTGGGAAGTAATAGTTTTGAAAAAGGAGTGTTATGTTTTACTGTAAGATATTTTGCTACAGTTTTGGTCAGATACTGGAGACCAGTCTGTAATACCATGTTCTTGTAGGAGGATGAACTTTTTGAAAACAAGTGGAAAATTGTGCTTTTTTTCCAGCTGGTAAGCAGGTGTCAGTAAAGAATCTTGTGAATATGGTGAGACATTGATGTAAATTATCCTTTGACTTGCACCAATACAAGACTCCTCCATCACATGCAAATAAAGTCATGCTGTACATTATCAAAAGGTTTACATATCAGGGGCGTGGCCAAGATGCAGGCTAGTTAGCAGCGCTTTTCTTGAGCTCTGACGGTCTTTATATTTACTGATAGGAAAAATTGAAAACCAGGACTAATTTAGTCACAAAAATTATAGGATATAATATTTAAAGGTCACTGGTTTGTTTTATCTGAAAAAAATTACCAGTATTTAACAAAATTCCTGTCAAAAACTTCAACAGAAAGGCTACTGATACTGTCACAAGATGAGCAACTCAAAATACAACTTTCAAGACCAGTCTTCAAGAAGGACCTGTGACCCTTATTAGTCAATATGTCTGAACTAACCAAAACATTTGATAACATGTACAGTAAACTGGATTTGTATAAAGAAGAAATCTCCAGACAAATAGAGGTTTTAAAAGAAATGATGCAGCAACAAAAGACCCAAATAACTGGGATGGAAATCTCATTAAATGACCTGGATGGGAGATTAACAGAACAAGAACTACAAGTGGAACTTCTTTTGAAGCAAAATACATCTTTAATAAACAAAGTGGATGATCTCGAGAACAGATCCAGGAGGAATAATCTTTGGATTTATGGTTTACCTGAAAATGTGGAGGCTCAAAACATGACCAATTTCCTCACAACCTGGCTTCCCAAAGCATAAATCTGTAAGAAGCCTTTTCATATGGAATTGAGAGGGCACATCGGTCTTTGACTAAATCAACCATGTACAAGAAGGACAAAACCAAACCAAGATCTGTCATAGTTCATTTTTTTTCTCTTCACAGGACAAAGAACTGGTTCTGAAGTCAGCATGGACCAATTCCCCAATTAAATATGACAACAACGTTATTAGGTTTGATAATGACTACTCTTCTATAGTGGTAGCAAAAAGGAAAGAATGTTTAACACTTATTAAGGAATTTAAACAACAGTTAAAAGTTCATCTTTTATTTCCAGCCAGACTTCCCATTTGTTTCCCGGAAGGCACCAAAACATTTGAAACCCTAGATACTACGGTTTCTTTCCTTTCTAAAAACAACTCCCTAGATCAAACAGAAGAAATGGATTGTTTGGGGCCTAGCCTCAAACATCAATCTGAGAAGAATAACTGACAGACAACAGGAAAGAAAAGCAAAAAAATGAAGGACAAATGACTTTCATTATTTATTTGTTAAAATAAAATGTTTTTGCATTGTTAAGCACCTGCAGTTTATAGATAGAGAAACACAAATCTTCAGCACTCTACACCATCAGGAAAAACTCATATTAATTTATCTTTAGTACTTTGAATTTATAACCAACATTAATACTTAAATCCAACAGACAATACAGTCATAAATATAAAAACTGTTATTCCTGTTAACAATGCTTATGGGTTACCTAATATACACTAAGAAATTGAATGACAACTGGGGATAGTTGTGTTTGGGTTGGGCTGGAGATTATACTTATAGTGTCATTTGAATGTTGGTTGCATTGACTCTTTACTTATATTTATAGTTGATAGCACTGCTTCTCTTCTAACAAAGCTTTAATGTGTTTAATATAGATAGATAATTAGTTTTAGAGTACATGATCTACACACAAAATGTTTTGTTTTAAGATGTATAACTCATTTATACAGTATTTATGATTGTTTTCTTAAAGAAAGTTTTTAAGAACAAGTGGTGCAATAAAGCAAGGTGGGCATTAAGTATGTGCTAGCTGCATTCATTCAAGAGTGCAGAGTGAGAAAGTTAGCAACTCAGTAGAGAAGGACTAATTTGCACTATTTTTTATTATGCTATAGATATTAGTATCAATTTTTAATACATCATCTAGTTTATCATCTAGGGTAACTCCTAGCAGTTTGGTTTGGGAGATGACATTGAAGTGAATATTTTGAACAATCACTCAGAAAATAGAATTCTTTTCTGATCGAAACCTAGGGATGAAAAGCATTAATTTAGCTTTATTAGGGTTTCGGAGTGAATGAGTATGGGTGAGACAATTTTCTGTGGAGGTGAAAAATTTCTGTGTTAGAGTTTAAGGGAGAATAAAAAGGAGATAGAGCAGAGTAAAGCAACATCATCAGTATATTGGTTAATAGCAGCATGCGGAATGGATATTGAGAGTTCATTTACAAATAGGTTGAATAGTGCAGGTCTAAGAATAGAACTCTATGGGACACCTATGGGTACAGGCAGAAAGGTGGAGAAGGAGGCTGCCATTTTACTGTCTGCGTACAGTTATTCAGATAGGTATAAAACCAATGTTATACTAAGAGGGGATGGCTAGGAATATAGGATGTATAGCAGTTTGTGATGGGAGACAATATTAAATGCTTTAAAGATATCTAGGAAAATAGAGGAGATAATTCTTTTTCTTGATTTTCTTAAGGAAAGATAGTAAGGCAGCAGTTGTACTGTAGTAAGGATGGGACTCATGTTAGTAGAAGAGAGAATATTATTAGAAAGGAGATATTAAAGAACCTAGTTATGGATCTACTTTTCCAGGATCTTTGATAGAGTTGATAGTTTCACAAGAGGGCAAAAATGAATATAGATGCTGGAAAAGAGAGTGGTTTAACTGCAAGCTTTAGGTGCTCAGCAGGAATGTTATCAGGGGCCAGAGTAGTGGGCTTCAAGTTGGCAATGAGTTTTTTTTGATAGTTTTAGTTGGCACTGGCTGAAAGGTGAAGGAACAGAGGATATGCTGGAAGTTAAGTTGGTTGTTCAAGGATGGAGATGTGTTATGGCACAACACTGATTATACAATGGGAGCTGAAGGGTCTATATTAGATGATCGAACTTTCAAAAGTTTGACTGTCATATGGTCGACACCATATGATCAAACTTTTAAAAGTTCGAAAATCTAATAAAAAAATAAAGTACACAAATAACCTACCTGAACATTTTAAGCAGGGGGGCAAGCCCCCCTTCATCTGCCACACACCCCTCTCTTTATATATAGCAACTCTGAGATTGCACTACAGTACAGAAAAGGGAAATCTTCCCATTCCACACTGTACGGAGATCTCCATTGAAACATTTGAACTTTCAAAAATTCTATCATATGGTGTCGACCATATGACAGTCGAACTTTTGAAAGTTCAATCATCTAATATAGACTCAATGAATCTATAGGCTCTATCTTCATTAGTAAGGTCAGGAAATTGATTGGGTTGAGATGTTTTTCCCTGGTTTGAGAAGATTTTTGATAACAGCCTAGAAGGACTTGGGATTTGAGCACTGAGAGGTTTGGAACAAAGTATAGTAATATCTTTTATCATCTAACATTATATTTTTGGAAAAGTTGTGGAGGTGCTTATATGACTGGCATGTGAGAGATTTTTAGCTGTATGCCATGCTTTTCAAGAACAAGTGATGCATAAAGAAATCAGCTTTAGCTTCCCTCCATAATTTCTACCAGCTGTAATTTCCAGGTCCTTACCATCTTAATAAAAAGCCAGTGTCTCATGATAAGTTTGTTATGGTCAAACAACAAAAATGAGATTGTGATCACTTAAAATGTCTGGAAGTGTTCCTGCTTTTTTTTTTTTTTTTTTTTTTTCTAATTGTGGTAGATTGGTAAGGATCTAATCAAGGGTAGTTGATTTGTAGGAGAATTAACCAGCTGTATAAAATTAAATAGGTTGATCGACATGGAAAAGGAGTAATTGTTGACTGCATTTCAGATGTTGAAATCACCACAGATAATGGCTTTGTGGTTAATGTGAGATGATATCCAGGGCAAGATATCTTCTATTATAGAGGCAGGATTGTTTGAAGGAATGTAGAATTAAGTAACAAGGCAAACATATTTATTATGAGTAAGAGTTAAGTGAGCAAGTGAGTAGGATTTCAACATTTGAGAAAGAGGGTAGTTCTTGGAGTAAGGGATGATGCATAAGTGGGATGAGGAGATTATGGTTATGCCAGCCCTATATTTTATTGCAATTTACTCTAATGATACTGTAACCTGAGGGTAGAAAATTATTATTATTAATCTTCTTCATAAATTGACTCTAGTTTTTCTTTCCTCCCTCCATGACTTATAAACTCTGACTTCCTAGCTTACAGGGGTAGCTAATATACGTATTCTTTCTTTTCTTCTTTAACTTCCAAGCTAACATTGCACCTTCTTTCTCTTCTCTCCCCACTCCCTCATATGTCCTTCCATCTACACCATCACGCTTTTGTTGCAGCCATCACTTTCTCTTTGATTTTACATC
This sequence comes from Protopterus annectens, assembly GCF_019279795.1. Classification (NCBI taxonomy): domain Eukaryota; kingdom Metazoa; phylum Chordata; order Ceratodontiformes; family Protopteridae; genus Protopterus; species Protopterus annectens. The sequence continues at coordinate 161,395,374 of NC_056725.1, read as the reverse complement.
ACAGACTCAGCTACGTCCATCTGTTTTCCATGCCCCACACACCTTTTCTCCTCCTTAGCTCTGACTTGCTTTGCTGCCATCCTTAGGTCATCTCTCCACACATTTTCCATAGGGTCTCAGTGGGGGTCTCTCATTCATCTCCATCCCCTTTTTTGCCAACGCTCTTAGTTCATTCTCTTCAGGCTCTCTGCAGTGACACTCATTCTGTTTCTCACATTCCAGTGTGACATCCATAAACTCTATAACCACCAGTCTATGTTCCCACTAATATTTCTCCTTAATTTCTGCCTGCTTTAATTTCTTAATCTTTACCATCTTATTAAAAACCCAATCCAGCCTACTTGTTTTTCTATCTCTTGAGCAAGCATATTCCCTCTTACCTTTATTTTTTCATCTCCCCACAGATACTGCTACATCACAACTTGAAAACCTGACATATGGCTGCTATTCTGTTCTTCCTTCCCATACTCCCTCCTGGCCCCCCATTCTACATCATGTACCAAACTGAAAAATGTCTATTATCATTTGTTCTTTAAGCACAGCTATTCCTCCAGGTATCTCTTTCCTCTGAGGATTCCAGATAACCTACTTCATGCCTCTCTTTATTTCTTACCCTTATCTCCTGCTTCCTCATTTTTTGAATAATGCCTCCCATTTCTTCAATACATTCTGTTTCAGTAACATTGTGCACCACCTAGACTACTTTTTCACTTCCTTCTTTTATTTTTCTTGGTTGTAATAAGACTATTTATACTTTTTCTTTTCTTTCACTTTTCAAGAGTCTCCCTTTTTTCTGATTAGATCCACTTCCACGGTCCATAACCCCCTCCTCTGTCTAGTTGGCCAATCCCCCCCATCTTTCTTTCATAAATTTCTTCTTCCCTTTTGAATTAGTTCAGTTTGATAACCCCTCTTTAACTTACTTTGCTTACACATCCCCCCTCCCAATTCTAGACAGATCCCTGCCCTAGGGTGTCTCTTGTTGCATGTACTTCTAACTCCCATTGGGTGTGATTTGAGCCTTTAAAAATAAGTTATTACTTTACACTTAAAACAAATATTCATATCTCTGGAACCATAAGTGTTACTAGAAAACTGTAAATGGCAAATAATTCAGGATAAAATAATCTTTATGTTGGTTGCAGTCATTCAGTTTGTTGCTTTAAACTGGATTTGATAAGCCAAAATAAAGGCAGTGAATATTAATTTTGCAAATGTATAAACAGCTTATGACATCTCTGTAACCATTCAAACAAGACACATGCTGCCTGCAGGATTTTCTTCATACAGCTGTGAGCTTTCATATGAAGCTATGCAGTTCTGTCTGTGTTACCTGAATGTTCAGATATTTAAAGAAATATGAAAAGTATTACAATAAAAATAACCAGTATACAAATAATATTCAATCTCTTTAGCTGCATTAGACAGAGGTCAAATATCCATACAATTGTGTTTGCCATCATGTATGCTTTAAGAGGAAATCTTCCGATACATTGTATGTAGCATGGTTTTGGAACTGTTAATGCAAATATGAACAAGCAATATTTGATATCTAGCAGTATCAGTAGGAGGTAACTGCAGAAACACCTGGAGGTGTACTCAGTTGTAATAAGTTAAGACTTAAAGACATTTCTTCTCTTGGCCCCAATCTTTTAACTGTCCAAACTTACATCTTGTCATTTTTCTCCCTCCACTTATTGATTGATAATACTCCTCCCCTTCACTTACTCTATCCTGTTACTTCCAAAACATTTTCTAGTCTAGCAAATTTGTCAACAGCAGTTCCAATATAAATAATATAGTATCACAAAAATGTACCTTCTTGGATCAGTATTCTCCCAATTAATCATTGCTTAAAATGCACCATAAAAAATGTAACATACAGAGTATTAACAACAATTCTATTGCATAAACATTCATACTGTGATGTTTAACTTCATGCCCAGTTACTTCTATCTAATCTCTGTATAACTTACATTCGGCCTGAATTTTGACTGTCATGGCATAACATCCATCAGGCTTCTCTTTTAAAATTAAATAACAAGAAACGTGTGCACGTCACACACACCCACCCACATACACACAACTTTTCATTTATAGGTTTGTAGTTTTGGTTATCGAGATTGTGGCCTAGTGACCTCTGTGAAGCTTGATCACAGTAACCCTGTGCTAATATATATTTTTTAATTTACAATGCATTTTCTTGACGGCAGGAGACAATATGCTTATCTAACCTGCTCTTTTGAGTGACTTAACATTCTGCCTTCCCCCCATCCTTTCTCCACTTGCATGCTTCTTTGGACACCTTCAGAGATCCAGGGAGCAGTTAGTCTCTTCAGTTTGCTGCCTGCACCCTCTCATTCCCCACCCCCTTTGTCCTTGCTGTTCAGAATGACCCCCTCACATTTCCCTGACGTGATCTTAGTGTTATGCACTAATATTATGTTCCAACTGTTTCTGGTCTTAGATAAAAAGATATATGGCTTCTCTACCTTCTGATCATATTTCTGTCAATTCATCTCAAAATATGTTTGGAGTAGCTTTTCTCTGAATTCTTTCCAGCAGTTTGATGTTGTTTTCTTTACATGGCCCCAATGGTACTGAAGGTGAGGTTTGGCCAAGGCCTTGTAGAGTGGAAGCATGATCAGATACCTATATGTTGATCAGTGTGGAGAAAGTCATGCATTATACACCTGGAGAAGGGTATATGAGTAGTGAAAATGCCAAGTGAGTGGGTTGTTGAAATGCAAGTGAAAGCGTGAGTTGGATAGCAAACACGAACCAATTGCAAGTGCCATTTCTGATACCATTATCTACATATGCAGGTCAGTAAAATCAGTCTTAACAATTGTTCCAATTATTTTAATGATGTTACACCATATGTTTTAATGTAAACAGAAAGAATATCTATTATTCTCTTTAAGTGCATATAACATTCTAGCTCTCCTCCACCCCTGTCTTCTTTCCCATCTTTTCTCTACCTGTCCTTGCCCACTTCAATGCCTTTGTGGATTCCCTCTCTACCACTGCTTCTGCTAATTCACAGCATGGACCCCAGCCTTCTCCATGAAGAAGTACTTACAGACATCCAGGGAAGAGATAGTTCATGCATTCATTAACTATGCTGTTTTCCCCCATCTATTGAGAAAGCTTCTTTTACAGTTTTACGCTGGTTTTGAGCAGTCATGTCATGTCTTCTGTGCCTCTTATGGTCTCTTTTCAGAAGAGCTCTTACTCCTATCAATTCTGGCCATATCCTTTCTCCTCCATCCCATGTACCTTTCAGATAGCTTCCCCATGACTCCTACCAGCAATCTGTTATCTGACAATTCTTGGGGATTTAATTCTTCTTGAACCCTTCTTTGCAGACACTAATGTTTTCAGTTTTGTCTACAATAATTCTCAGCATTGAACACATCTGGCAGTTTTCTGTTGCATTATGCTTTCAGCCCTGACTATCCTGCCAGAGATCAAACAGTGGGACACACCATCCAAAGTTAGTTAAGAGCCTGACCACCAAACCCTTATAACTCAACTGTGTTATCACCACAGTTGCCTCACATTATGCTTGGAGAGTGCATCTTCAAACATTCTTGGTTTGGGGAAAATTTCTGAAACCCATCAATCTCATCATTTGGACCATAGAATTCCCTTCCTACTCCCTAACTCTAAAACTCCACTCTTGCTCCCTAATCATAAAACTTCCACTCCCTAAACCCAAACCCCCTTCCTGACCGCTACCCTAATTTACTCTTGCACTACCTCCTCACAGCTGCCACATTTGTCTTACTCAAACTCAAATTATGTGTTTGAGTACAGTGTGGCAGCTACTTGCCCAAACTCATATATTTGAGCTTGAGGGTAGGCGGCAGTCTATACAAACTACAAGACGGTTGAGTCCTTGGGTTTCAGAATGTGGTCTTTGAGAATATGGGACTTGAGTACTTCTAGAAGAGCCATTTTGCCTCCTACATCTTATTTGAAAATCATCTATTTTCTTATTCTGTTTAATATTTTCGTCATGTAGTTTGCATATTCAAAGTCCTCTGCTTTAAGTAGTGCTGTCAAGATTTCCATGCCTTTTTTAAACTTCCTTAACTAAGAATTTTCTTCACTTTTCAAAGTGGTGTTATCATCCTGAGAAGATTCCCTGAAAGTATATATGGCCACTTCTTCCAATTCTTCTTCCATGCCTTGTATGGTTGAAAATATAAGACTCATTAATAAGTTATACAATTTTCTGCGCAGAAATGAATCCTGACAGGAGAGCTACTGGATTTTGCTGCCACCAACCTGAAGACCAGGCCAGGTCAGTAACTGCCAAATGGTGTCTGAACTATAAAAACAATTTACATATACCTGGGGAGTCAATAAACTCCTTCTAGGCTTTGCGTAAGCAGCAGTGCTCATCTTCCTTTCTCATCAGTCTCTTCTTCATTTTCGTCTATTTTGTATAGGTTTAGGTAACATTCCCTAAATCCCGTGAAAATCTCCACTGGCTTAACTTTTCTCTCTCTCTCTCTCTCTCTCTCTCTCTCTCTCTCCTTTCCCCTATTTTATGACTCCCTCTTTCCACCTCCTGTTATTTCAATCTCATTGTTAATGTCTTTGTTGCTTTCAGAATTAAAACATAAAAAAACAAGAACAACAGACGGCCAATGGTTAAAAACAGTTTAATAGAAATACAAAATACAAGATAAGAGCTTTCATCTCTAATCAGATAGAATTTATCAAATATTAAATGGAACTCATCTCTGCAAATCACATGATGAATTTAAAAAACAAGCACCTTAAAGCAACATTATAACAAAATTGCCAGAGGCAGATAGAGTAACTAAAACTAATTTAATTTATAGCAACTTGATATCAAATGAATTATGGATGAATATTGTAGATCATTGTGTGTACTTGGCTAGGCTTATAAGGGCCTCAGGGCCAATAGCCTAGTAACTTACCATGATTCTATGATCCTCTTGTATCTAGTCAGCCACTGTAGCTAGATACCACATGTATATAAGCTACTGACCACATGCAAGATCAGTGCCATTTTGTATAGTCAGAGTGAGTGCAGGCATGAATGGAGATGCACATGCAAGTGTGTTTGAAGTAATGAGTCAGTCAGTTAACTTAAATATATGTTCCAGTTGCAGCTCCTGATGTGTTTATGTACAATAAACAACTTGAACCCATCACAGTGCCTCAGTGTCTCATTTGAATACACAAGACATGTGACATGGTGTCAGAAGTGCGATCCAAAGTTGAAAAAACTCACAAACCATGTAGCATGATGCTAAAAGTGGAGGAATATACAGAAGCAAACTTGCAGACAGGTCAGCAGTTATTCAAAGGTACTTAAACTCATTTAAATGATTTTTCAGTCACTGAATGTGTGGCGAAGCATTCAAAATGTTTGAAATAATTACCAAGATAACTAAATGATTGAAATTGTGACATAATGATAAAAGTATTTGAAATAAATACAAAAGTGCTTGAAATAATTTCCAAAGTGTTAAAATGTATAAAAAGGCTAAAATGAACGCATTTTTTGCAATGTACTACTTTTTTCCATTTTCTAAAACTTTTTGAAGTATCCAAAGTTTCCAGAGTGTCTGCAGTGTTTGCAATATTAAAGTAAAGCCTTTTCACACTGATTGTTTTACATTTCAGCATAATTATAAGTACCTGGTCTATGTTTATATTTAAACATATTTTGCTGTTGTGGCAGAGGGATTTCGTAGACCTGGACTGCTAGTGTTTGATAATAATTTTGCTGAGAACTGGCGAGTGTTTGAGCAAGAATATGATATTTTCATACAGGTTGCAATTTTCTAATAAAGATGCATGTACAAAGGCATTTGTACTTCTTAATTACTTCTTAATTTAGTTGGCTCAAAAGCCATTGAGAGGGAACATTCATTTGTGTATGTCCCTGCCATGTATGCAGGGGATGGGGAGAACCATCATATTTTGATACAGGCTGAAATGCAGGAAAACGCTGAGAGCTTAAAACATAAATTTAGAGAAATGTGTAACCCCCAAACGAATATTGCAATGGAAAGGCACATGTTTTATGCAAGAAATCAAAAGCCTGGTGAAACTATAGCAGCATATCTTACTGACTTAAGAAATAAAGCAAAATGTGCGGATTTGGTGATCTGAGAGATGAGTTGATAAAAGACAACTAGAATAGTCCAGTCTTCAGATTTTGCTGATCTCTGGGCTGTGTCATAGTTCCTGTGTTGTCCATATCCTTATTTGGATAGGAGGAAGCTTCTTTGTTCACCAGTGGGAGTGGGGAGCACTGAGCAGCCTATTTGTCCCTAAAGGAGTGGTTCCAGCCCAGCAACTTGTAGTTTATTGGCCGTTTTGGGCAATTTCCTAGCTCTTTCTAACCCCTGCTATAAAGTCCGCTTTAGCGTGCTTTTGCGCTTGTATACGACTCAGCACAGCTCCTCGTGGTGTCCTGCAGAGTTCTACAAGCAGCAGAGAGTGGAAGAGTGACTTTCCATTGATTTATAAGTATTTTTTCTGGCTTTCTATTTTCGACTGCTGTATTTTGCCTAAAAAGCAAATTTTTATTACTAAACTAGCTCTGCAAGTTGATTCACTGTATTTCTGTTTGTTTCTAAACTGTTTTGCACTTTAAAAGTTTGTTTTTGGCTTAAATTAACTGGTAGGCTACACACTCATGTGCACTAGCCGATTTAAAGCATTTACTGTTTGTTACTGTATCTATTTTCTGTGAAAAAAACAAAAAAAAAAACAAAAAAAAAATATCCTTGTTTTCCCACCTTTACTGAACTAGAATAGTCCAGTCTTCAGATTTTGCTGATCTGTGGGCTGTGTCATAGTTCCTGTGTTGTCCATATCCTTATTTGGATAGGAGGAAGCTTCTTTGTTCACCAGTGGGAGTGGGGAGCACTGAGCAGCCTATTTGTCCCTAAAGGAGTGGTTCCAGCCCAGCAACTTGTAGTTTATTGGCTGTTTTGGGCCATTTCCTAGCTCTTTCTAACCCCCTGCTATAAAGCCAGCTTTACAAGTGCGCTTTTGCGGGATTTTGCACGAAGTTGCACATAGCGCAGCATCGGGCAGCGCCGGTTAATCAAGTTTAAACTATTTCTGGCTCCGCTAAGTCTGCTCTTCAGTTTCTCCCTTAGAACTGCTCTACCTTAAATCTAAACAGTCTATTCTCTATCTGAAAAGCCCAGCACTTGCTCCTAAAGCACTCTTAAACAAAAAGAAAGCACTACATCCACCTACAATCCCCTTGAGTACCTATTTCCCTATAGATCCTTTCTGACTCAGTTACACAGCAATTCCTTACACTATTCTAGCATGTCAAAGGGTCAATTACTGGCATCCTCTCCAGTTCAGCTGGTGTATCTGGGAATCTTGAGGCAATGCTACAACTGCCTCATGTACACGGACAACCCTCTCCTCCTCCCAACAAATACAAATATATGTGAGAGATGCAAACTGGAGGCTGAGCTCCCTCGACTCAGTACTGGCAAAACCAGTCAGGAGGAGAAGGTAACCACACACACCACAAACCCAGTCTCACATAGACCTATCACAATTACAAACCAAACAAACAAAAACATACTTGGAGGCTCTAATTAAAAATCTACCAAAACAACAGAGGCCTCCAAAGCAGACATCCAAGCAACCACTACCTCAAAACATAACACATGCAATGCATAGTTCACAAAGTCAGTGTGCTAAACAGTCACAGCCCTTAAGGCCAAACAACATGCCTGATACACTTGTAATAGGTGACTCCATAGTCAGACACACTGACGTCCCGCTCACCAGACTGAACAAGGAAAAGGTTACAGTAAGCTGCCTGTCAGGCGCTAGAATCCACCACATAACACAAGCACTCAGGTCACTCGAAAGCAAGTAGAAATATGACTCAGTCATTGTCCATGCCGGCATGAATGACCTGAGACATACCTCCCTGGACTACATGAAAAGAGACATAGAGGAGCTCTCTGATTATGTAGCCCAGGCCGGTATGACCCTGACCCTGAGCAGCATCTTACCCTCACCAGAAATGATGCCACAGTACAAAGACAAAATGATCAACTTTAACAATTGGCTCAATTACTGGTGTCATTCTAAGGGGATCCAATGTCTGTCTGCTTGGGATGACATGCTTGACAAGCCACACTACTTCACAAGGGATGGCTTGTAACTGTCACCCCTGGGCTTCCGGATATTGGCCAAGGCTCTTGCCACCCCCATAGTGCCTTTTTTAGGCAAGGCTCAAAAGACAAACCCACCTCCCTAGAAAACACAAGTGGAAAAAAACTAAGGGTAATGCTGCTCAATGCCAGAGGTCTAAACCTCAAGATGCATGTTCTTGAAGCCCTCCTCAGTATGGAGAACATCGATGTCTGTGCAGTGACTGAAACCTGGTTCAAGGCTCCTGAGAGCACCCCAGCACTACCAGGTTATACCTCATATCATGCTTTTCGGCCTCAAAAGTTGGACCGAACCACAAAAGGAGGGGGAGTATCCATACTGAAGTGATATCCCTCTTCCATAACCTGGTTTTCTTCCTATCTAGAAAACCGGCAGCAAGCCGTTCTCTGGAAAAACTCACTATCTGCTCTCCTCCCTATTTCTTTAGGAGTACCAATGACCTCCAATCATCTATACCCAACACCACCTGCATACAATATGCAGATGATTCCACCATTATTTGCACTGCTTCTTCTCAAACTGAACTCCAGACTCAAACTCAAACAGCCTTCTCAACTGTTGAACAGTGGTTCTCCAATCGCTGCCTACTCCTTAACCCTAAGAAAACTAAATTATTACTCTTTTCACCTACACGTAAATCAACTTTATTAAACTTCTGTATTACAGCAACTGACAACACGATTATCTCTCCTGATTCTACAACTAAACTTCTCGGTGTTATTATCGATAACAATCTTGACTATGATAGTCAAATCAACAGTACTATAAAAGCAGTTAATAAGAAAATAGGATCCCTGTACAGAATAAAGCCCTTCCTCACACCTGAAGCTAGGACAACCTTAGCCCAAACACACCTTATCTCTACCCTTCTGTATGCCTCCCCCATTTACACTAATCTATCTAAAAGTAACCTTAAGAAACTTACTACATCTTATCATAATATTGCCAGATTTGCCACCTCATCCCAATTCAGAACCCACCACTGTCTAAACCTAAAACAACTACACTGGCTGGAACTCCCTAACAAGCTAATTTTTCAACAACTTTTAATAGCACACAAAATCCTATACCAACCTTCTAAAACACCAGCTCTTTATAACCTCTTGACTCCCTACATAAACCTGAAACAACTACGTTCCTCTGATAAACTACTTGTTAATATTACCAAAACTAATAATTCTGCAGGCAACTGCCTTTCTCTAACTCAGTAGGTAAAATATGGAACAATCTTCCATCTGATATCTCTTCTTTGTCCACTCTTCCACTCTTTAAGAAACAACTATTAAGACACTTTAATAAATTCTGGCTTTGCTCTTGTACCAACCCAGACTAACCTGTTTGCACCTTACTCTATCATAAACCTTCTTTAACCACTTTGACCCTCGCATCTACCTCAACTCTCCAACTAACAAAATTTCTCTTATCTTTGTAAATATTACTTTATTCATTTTAACATTTCTGACCTTCCTTTTGTATTGCTAAGAGTTAACCTCTAACTTAATCTCTTTCTAATTTAGCCTTTTCTAGTTAGTCACGAACTATAATATAAGTGATTATATAACACATTAGTTCTATGCAATATTTGTAATTGTAAAATTGTTTTAGCCCTGGAGCTTTTCTCCACAGGCCTTTTTTTCTAAGTTAGCTTATTTAGTTCATTAAGATCTATAATATATGTGATTACATTTCATTCTTCCCATTGCATAACACACTTGTACTATGTATTATTTGTATTTGAAAAATTTTTTGTACCTCTGGAGCTTTTCTTCCCGGGCCTCCACTGAAAATGGACATAAATCCAGTTGGACTAGCCCGGTCAACAAATGTAAAATAAAATAAAATAAAATAAAAATAAAATATTCATCAAAAATACCCACACCTCCAGGTTAGTGGCAACGCACGAAGCATCGGAGACCATCCATGTGCAACTAACTGTAGGCAAAACTGCCCTACAGTTTGTAGCATGCTATAGACCACCCTCTCAAACTCAGGAACCCCACTCAGCCTTCCTGAAGACACTGGAGAGTATGAATGTCTCTCCAAATACCATCATATTGGGAGACTTCAACTACCCAAACATAGAGTGGGAGCATTACTCAAGCCCCAACACCCTAGCCCAAAGGTTCCTAGAATTCATAAACTCAAATGCGATGGAACAACTAGTCACCACTCCCACAAGAAGAAACAATATACTACACCTGATCATCACAAACATGGGGACACAATGCTCCACACCAGAAGTATACCCCTCATTGGTGAGATCAGACCATAAATGAAACTCACTGGAAATCCACATCCCGCCCCCACCCCAAGCATAAAAGACCACAGTGAAGAATTTCTCAAAAGCTGACTTCACACTTCTTAAGACTGAAGTGGTATCCTTCAAGGCCCCTGGGCCAGTGGAAACCACAGCCCACACCACTGAATCCTTTATAAACGCTTTCTACGGAGACCTTCAAGAATGCATGGATCATGCAATCCCAAATAAAACCAAGACCCATTCCCCTAAAGGCAGGCATCCTGTCTGGTGGACCCCAGCCATTAACAAGCTTTACAACAGGAGGAGGAAGCTACTACATGACAGAGCAAAATCCCCAAAAGGGAAGGCATCTCTGATCAGTACTAGCAAAAAACTACGATCACTCATAAAATCATCCAAGGCAAACTTTGAGAGAAAAATCGCAAAAGACATTAAAGACAATCACAAGGCCTTCTTTAGTTATGTTAGAAACCTGGGTGGAAACTCCCAGATATGCTCAGAGTTAGTCCAAAATGACAAAAAATGCACTGAACCCATAGACATTGCCAACATACTGGCAGACAGGTTCAGTGCAAATTCCCCCCCCCCAAAAGGAGGAATATCTATCCCAGCAGAGTGTAGCCTCCCTGACATCTCAGATGCCCAGGTGAGAGCTGCCCTCTCCAAAGCTAAAAACACAGCATCAGTGGGACCAGACGGTGTCCCGGGTTGCGTGCTACATGAATTCCAAGAGGAACTAAACCCGCACATAAAGCTGCTGTTTAATCTTAGCCTTACTACAGGATACATACCCAAAGAATGGCATACAGCAACAGTGGTCCCACTCCACAAAGGAGGTGCTTCTACGGACTCTGGAAATTACTGCTCCATAAGCTTGACGAGCCTGGTCTGCAAAGCTATGGAGAAGATCATTATGGAACTCATAAACAAAGACATTGGGGACCTACAGACACTGGATCCTACCCAATTCGGCTTTGTCAAGGGCAGATCCTGCCTTTTGAACCTGGTCGACTTTTTTGAAACAGTCACTAAGGCCATTGATGAGGGTAAGGCAGTTCACACAGCCTACCTTGATCTTGCAAAAGCCTTCGACACAATACCCCACCATCATCATAGACAAGCTCACCAGCTTAAATGTAAACCCATATGTCATAAGATGGGTTGCAAACTGGCTCAGGGACAGAACCCACAAGGTCAGAATTGCTGGAGCCATGTCAGACTTTAAGCCAGTCACTAGCGGTGTCCCACAGGGCTCGGTCCTGGGACCCCTCTTGTTCGGCATTTATTTTTCCGAGGTGCAAGCAAACATAGGAGGATTGTGGCTGACAAAGTTCGCAGATGACTGCAAACTGGGTGCCATAATTGATACTCCAGCGGACACAAGCATCCTTCAGAAAGGCCTCATAGAAATGGATAACTGGTGCCAGAGCCATGGCCTTAAACTGTACACCAAAAAATGCATAGTCATACCCTTTGGGAAAAACAAAGTGCCCACAAATTACCACATAGGTGGTAATCCATTAAATACGGAAGAAGTAATCTGGGACCTAGGGACCCAAGTTGACAGTAACCTCTCATTTGACACTCACATTGCCAAGGTGGTTAGGAAGACCTTCTATATTACCCACCTTATCATGAAAGGATTCACATCTAGATCAAGAGAGGTCATTGTGCCCCTATACTCTTCCCTTATCAGGCCCATAATTGAGTACAATGCCCCATTTGAGATGTACCTTACCCGACACCTGCAGCAGCTAGAAAGACCCCAAAAGTACCTCACCAAGAGGATCAATGGTCTCAAACATATGTCATATGCTGCCTGGCTGAAGAAACTCCAGCTCTATTCAGTCGCATACCACCTACTCAGAGGCGATCTATGCCTGACGTATAAGGCCATATCCAATCCGGAATTAATGGACATGCTCCACCTCAGAAAATCCAAATCCACCAGTGCCATGAGAGCGAGAGATTTGAACCTCAACACAGAAATAAATAGGACATGCTGGAGGGATAGATTCATAACCCAGAGGCTCCCTACACTCTGGAACAGAATCCCAGTCCATGTTAGGCAGAGCCCCTCACTGACTCTCTTCAAGAGAAATCTTGACGAGTGGATGGGAGATCATAGGTTTACCCTGGGGGTCATCTCTGTGTCACTACTAGACAGAGGCACAGTAAACTAAACTAAACCCTAAATGGGCATAGTATTCTCATTCCAAGGGGTGGCGAAAGCCGCACACACTCTGGCTAGGCTTATAAATGCCCTAGGGCTGATAGCCTAGTATGAACCTATGAACCTATGAACAGGCTTGTGTCTGGTGTTAATGATGCAGTGAGAAAGATTTTGCTTTGAGAGCGTGTGAACTAATTTTGAGCAAAGTCATTGAGATTTGCCAAATATATGAGCTTTCAGAAAAGCATATAAATATGCTTACAAATTAGAAAAGCATGCTCGCACTGTCTGCCAGTGCGAATGTTGATAGTGTACAACATAAAGCTAAGATAAGAAAGAAATATAAACCAAATGGGGATTGTAACACCCAACCTCATTGCTAGCTGTCATAATTGTGGAGGCAGTCATAAACCTAAATGAGAGAAGTGCTTAGCTTTTAGTCAGCAGTGTCACAAATGTAAAAAGTGGAATCATTTTAAAAGGCTTTGCAAGTCTAAAGTGGCACATACTGTTATTAAGAGAGCATCCAAAGAAGCAAGTAGATCAGATAGAGAGCTGTAAGCAAACGTTATATGTTGATGGTGTCTCTGTGAGTAATGAAGTAGTTAACACAGTAGATTATCAGTTGGCAGCCAAGAGTGAAATATTTTGTACTGTTTGGGTTAATGTTAAACCTGTAGAGCTTAAGGTAGGCATTGGATCCAAGTGTAATTGTATATCAGCACAGATGTTTGCCAGAATAAAAGCTGGTGAGAAACGTGATTCAGCAAAGTGTGCAAAACTAGTTGCTTATGGTGGTGAAGAGATTCAGACTGATGGAGCAGTAGTTCTCATATCCAGTTCTGCTGGGAACAGCTATGACCTGCAGTTTTACATAGTCAAAAGACATGTTCAGTCATTGTTAGGCCTCAAAGACAGTTTGAGAATGGGACTGATTTCATTTAATAAAGAGGTCCACCGTATAAGCCAGAACAACCAAAATAGTTTTACACAGAATATTTTTAATGAATATGCTGTTTTCAAAGATGAACTTGGCAAACATCCAGTCACATATTCCATGAAGTTAAACCATTAAGTAAGCCCAGATGTCAGACCAGCAAGGAAGGTTCTGGTAGCAATGTAGAGCAAAGTAAAAGCAGAGCTTGACAAACTGGTGAATTTAGGTGTGATAACCACAGTAAAGGAACCGAATGAATGAGTATCCTCCATGGTCGTAGCTCATAAAAGCTCAGATGATATTTGAATATGTATTGATCTGAGCGATTTAAACAAATCACTTAAATGTCCTCATCATCCAATGTGCACAGTAGAAGAAATAGCTGCTCTCATGCCAAATGCCACTGTTTTTTCAGTCCTAGATGCAAAAAGTTCATTTTTAGCAAATTTTGCTGGATCACAATTCTTCATTGCTAACTACTTTCAATGCACAATTTGGTAGATACAGATTCTTGAGAATGCCATTTGGGATAAATTCTGCCAGTGAAGTATTTCAACATGTGATGAAGCATATTTTTTCAGGTTATCCATGTGCTATCATAGTAGATGACATTATTGTAGGGGGCAATGGCAAAGTCGAACATGATAGAAACCTCAAGAAAGTTCTAGACCATGCTCGTGAAGTAAATCTTAAACTGAATCCTCAGAAGTATAAATTCAAACTGAAAGAAGTTACTTATGTGGGTCATTTGTTTACCATTTCTGGCTTACACCCAGATCTGTCTAAACAAGCAGCAATACTTGAAATGCCATTTCCAGAGAATGTCACATCTTTACCGAGTTTTCTTTATATGATCAATTATTTAGTACCTGAGTGAGCTTTCAGCACCGTTACATGAGTTGACTTGCAAAAATGTAAACCGGTCTTGGTTGGAACAGCACCAAAAAGCATTTGACGTTCTAAAACAGAAAATAGTCATTCCACCCCCACTGAGATATTATGATGTTCACAAATCTGTAACTCTTTCATGTGATGCTTCAAAGTATGGTCTTGGTCCAGCATGTCTTCAAGAAGGCATACCAATAGCCTATGCATCCAGAACTTTAACCCAAACTGAAATGCACCATGCACAAATTAAAAAAGAGCTTCTGACAGTAGTGTTTCCATGTTCAAAGTTCAATGATTATTTTATGCCAAACCTGTTCAAATAGAGACTGATTACCAACCTCTAGTGACAATTCTGAAAAAGCCAATACATACAGCTCCAGTACACTTGCAATGCATGATGCTAAAATTGCAAAAGTACAATTTCAGTATTGTCTATACAACAGGCACATTTCTAGATCTTGCTGATGCTTTGTCAAGTGCACCCAAACAAACAACAGAACAACATGACAATGAGAAAGCAGACTTGGAAGTCATGGAAGTCAAAAAGTTTTCCTCATCACGTCTTGATGAACTTAGAAATCACACAGCTTCAGACCCCAGTTCTCCAGAAGCTGAAACATGTTATCAGTCAAGGATGGCCAACATGACAAACTAGTTTACCATTTGACATACAGAAATATTTTCCCTACAGAGAAGAGCTCATGATGGAAGATGGGTTTATCATGAAAGGTCCTAAAGTGGTAATTCCTGCAGCACATTACAACAACAATATATCAAAATCTTGCACCATGGCCACACTGGTACTAATTCTACCAAAAGAAGGGCATGAGACATTGTATTTTGGCCTTCTATGTCAAAAGATATAGAGAAGGAAACTATATCATGTTCTATTTGCAACAGTACTAAATTCACCAACAAAAAGAACCACTTCAGCTAAACCAGATTCCTGAACTACCATGGTCGACGGTTGCTGCTGATATTTTCAAATTGAGTGGTCAACATTACTTAGTGTTAGCAGGTTCTTATTCGAATTGGTTTGAAATTGACATTCTTCCTAACTTAACATCCAGCACTGTCATTACGAAACTGAAAAGACATTTTTCTGTTCATGGCAGTTCACACAAAGTCATATCTGACAATGGTGCACAGTTTAAAAGTCAGCAGTTCAAGAATTTTGCAAAGTCTTGGGACTTTGTCCATGTTTCTAGTAGTCTTGAGTATCCACAGTTCAATTGATTAGCTGAGCTTGCAGTTCAAAGGGCAAAAACTTTGTTGGAGAAATCCAGGAGACATGATACCAATGTTTGTCTTAACTGACGTAATCTCAGAAACATTCCTCATCATAATTTGCTTGGTTCACCTACTCAGAGATTGATGTCCTGACAAACTAGAATGGCTCTTCTGATCAGTAGTAAATAATTATTGATTCCAAATGCAAAGAAAAACAGAATGGTCAAAACTCAACTTTTGAAAAAAACACCAGTCACAAAAGTTGTACTAGGACAAATCCAGCAAACACCTCAGACCATTAAGACAAGGACAGATCATGAGAATGCAAACATCTAAAGGATATGACCGAGTGGAAATTGTTAAAAATATTTGTGAAGAACTCAGATCTTGCATCATACAATTTGATGGAATGATTTCAGAAGGAATCAGACATATATTTCCAGTCTCCAAACCAGTGACACAGCAGATTGCCTGTGCCAGAAAGACTCTCTTTCTCAGAGTGACTCTACAATTGTTCAAATTCCAGAGGACAGGGTATCTTCTTCAAGTAAACCTGATGTAATCCCCAAAATTCTGGTTGTAAAAGACTTCCAGGAGACTGTCCCTGTTGCTAAGCCCAGTCAAAATGTTTATGTGACCAGATCGGGTAGAATTTCCAGACCCATTTCGAAATACACAGCGACTTGGACTTGAATTAATTTGTTGTGAAATGTTGATGTGATATCTAGCTTGTAAAATATTTTTTTTTTCTTATTGCATGTCGAACAAATCAAAGAAGGAGGATGTAGATCATTGTGGGTATTGTACCTAGTCAGTCACTGTAGCTAGATAGCACATGCATATAAGTAACTGAGCATGTGCAAGATCAGTGCCATTTTGTATAGTCAGAGTGAGTGCAGGCATGAATGGAGATGTACATGCAAGTGTGTTTGAAGTAATGAGTCAGTCATTTAGCTTAAATATATGTTCCAGTTACAGCTCCTGATGTATTTATGTACAACAAACAACTTGAACCCATCACAGTCTCTCAGTGTCTCATTTGAATACACAAGACATGCGACAAATATTACAAAAATCCAGGTGGGCAACAAGATGTTAAAGATCAAGGGTCACTATAATTGTCATAAGCAGAGTATCATATATATTGTCATGTGTAATCAATGCCCTGCATTTTATATTGGGAAAACAGAGCATAAGCTTAAACAGCATATATACGAGCATACCGATGATGTTAAGAGACAAAAAAATCCCCAATGCTTTATTTAAGCAATTGTCTAAGTACAATGACCAGAATTTCTTTTTCACTATTTTAGAGAAAGTGGATAAAAATCCAAGAGGAGGCCCTTGGACTATCATTTTGGAGCAAAGGGAACTGTGGTGGCAAATTTATCTTAATGCCACTGCTACAACAGGTCTCAATGATGCCATAAACATTACTAGTTTATTAAAATTGAAAATATATGAAAAATGACTTTTAGTATTACATTTTTATCATAATAATGTTGTTAATATTCATCCATAAATCTTCACTTGATATGAAATTGCTATAAATTGCTTTAGTTTTAATCAATATATCTGCCTCTGACAATTTTGTTATAATGTCGCTTTAAGATGTTTGTTTTGTAAATTCGTCACGTGATTTGCAGAGTTTATATTACTGCTCACATGGCTTCTATTTGCAGCCTTTCTCCTATCGGGAGCCTTTCTCCCCGGGCATCTGCTAAAAATTGGCTTTGTTCCAAGACAGACTTTCCAGGTTCACAAATGATAAATAAATAAATAAAATAAAATATTTATTATCTGATGAAGTCTATCTGATTAGAGACAAAAGCACTTATCTTTTATTTTGTATTTCTATTAAACCATTTTTAATCAGGTGGCCAGCTGTTTCTCATGTTTTGGTTGGATTTCTACAGTTCTGGTTTGTTTATTTCGCCATGGCTTTGGGTGGACCATCTGGTTCTGAAGCAGGGAACACACAGCCTTATTTCAGCATATTACAAGACTCTGCATGGCATAATCTTACAGTTTTCGTGCAGCAACTCTTGCAATGAATGCCTTCTTCGGTTGCAGATAATTGTGAAGATTTTAATTGTTTACACAGTTTTTATTTGGATTTAAACACACAGTAGAGTGATTGTATTATAACTGGTCAACAGCAATTACAGCAGCAGCTCCGTTTCCATTCTGGGCAAAGCCCAGGTAACTATAATTCTAATCTTAATACCTCTCATGCTATAAATTTGGATAATTGGCTTAATAGAACCACAGCGTTTAATATAGCCAGTACAGAATATCTAATTTCTATTCATCAAGAGCTTGATATTTTCCATAAGAAACTGTTGCGGTTCTGAAACTCCAGCAAGAAAATATTTACTTCAAAGAGTGCTTAAAGTTACAATTGGTTATAAAAAGTTTAAGAAGCTGGACATATCCTACTGGCCTTATGCAGCACTCATTACTGCACCATGAATTGCCAGCCATGTTTGATAGGCATGGCTGCAAGCTCATGGAGCTGCTTGCAAAACACAATACCAAAGAAATGGATGTTTTATATAATGAAATTAAACAACTGGATGTGACTATCACTCAAAACATTTTGTTTAAGGATTTCAAATATAAATATCAAGCAACATTTGTGGAGATTGACACATTTTGAGACAATATCTTACAATGGAAAACCAGGAAGATCGAAAAGGATTGGTCTGACTACCTTAAAGTTAAAGCATACCCTGATCCACTCAAAGGACAGCAACGCAGGGATCAATGATTTGAGGAAGTGCAAGGACCTGGGGTACACGTGATGAGGACAAAATACAATCAAATGATGAACACCCTTTGGAATGTCCAGGACCGCGGATGTCTAAATGACTGAAAAATAAGAGAGCAAACAACTACAGTCCTTGCCCTTTACTGGCCTGGACATCCAGACAGTATTGGGGAAGAAATTCCACAATGTCAAAGCGAATGGACAGCAGTGATGACTGATATGGTTGATACAGGTACTGTTAACATTATTTCCAATGTTACTAATGATTTCAAAATTTACAACTTTAGTAATTTCAACATCAATCAAGAACATGTTGGACTCTTTAGCAAAGGCTATAAATTTGTTCCATCTAAGCAGGCTGATATCACCAAAGCTGTCAGTAAACTTAAATTGTACACTAGGAAGATAAACTTGAGTTTAGTTTTTAACAACGATAATAATGACCAGAGTCATTGCAATATTAGGCTTCCTAGTGTATATAATCCTGATTTACATCCCACTTTACATCTTTTTCAAGTTTTGAGAGCTGGACATTCACCATTTTCTCAATAAACAGCTCCATGTTCACAATTAATCTGGATAAAAGACAGTGGGATTTACTACAAGATTTGAAAGTGACACAGGAGTTAAGAATTATGCAACCTAAATAAAGATCGAGGCTTGCTCATCACGAATCAACTAGATTATGAACAATTTATGTTCAATATATTATATGATGACATGTACCTTGAAGCCTCACTTAATGAAATCAATATTTCATATTGGAAATTCGATTATTATTTATATGATATGTTGGCACAAGGCAAAATTAGCCCAAAGGAATACGAGTTGTATAGCCAGATGTATTGATTATCAGCTCAAGGCCCATGTCATGGGCATTTCATACCCTTGTAAGGACTCCTGAGACTTTTTAACCAAATGCCAAGAATTTCATGATCTTACCAACACAGTTTTCCTTAACCACTGATGTTAAAGTTCTCTTTAGTTGTATTCCTCACGACATTGGGCTAGAATGGTTCTCTTAATATCTTATTTATAATATGGAGTTGGAACAGGATAAAACCTAACATATTGAGTACACTGGTTGAACTTGTTATTGATAATAAGTTCATATTCTATGAAGGACATTATTTTAAACAAAAGTCCGGTTTTGCAATGGGTTCAGCTTGTGGACCACTCTTAGCCAATATTATTATGGCGGCATGAGAAAATAAAGACCTTTTAGCCACTAAATTTATTAAAATGAACACATGCTATCTGGATGACATATTTGTCGTATGGTCTGGTTCCATCGACAATATTAATGTATTTATGCAGTATATGAATGGTACCACCTCATTCTTAAAAATTCACCAATAATATCAGCCAGGATTCCATTGTATATCTCAATGTGACAATATCTAAAGATCCTACAAATCATACAGTCACACTAAGAATTTATAGAATGTCTACATATTCTGACAGACTCCTACATTATAGCAGCAATCACTGTCATCACCAAAATCCAGCTGTTGTTAAAGGGCAGATGATGATGGCTGCATGAATGGTTTCCACCTTTGAGGATTTTGTGGATGAGTGTCAGGTTGTGAATGATATGTTCAGAAACAGAGGTTATCCTGTTACCTTGATACAAATTATTATGGGTGAGGTGATCCAGAAAAGAAGAGCTGGTATATATACACCATTACTGGGTAAGAATATTACTGGAAATTCTGTGGCATCAACAATTATTGATGAAGTAAGTTTACAAACAGCCATTATACAACGACCCCCCCCCCCATTAATATTCCAAAATGTGCACGCTGATTGGTCAGCATGCATGTTGTAAATCAGACTTATATTAATGGAAAAAGGTCCGGTCATCCGGACTTTTTTCATTAGTATAAGTCTTTTTTACAGCAACGGAGAATGCAAGATCTCCGTTGCTTTTTAGACACTGTCTCGCTATGTTAAAGGAGTTTAACATAGTGAGACAGCTTTAAAAAAAGCAACAGAGATTCTCCATTGATTTTTTTAAAGCTGTCTTGCTATGTTAAACTCCTTTAACACAGCGAGACACTTTGTAAAATACAATGGAGATCTTGCTTTCTCTGTTGCTTCTGCCCACAGCTCTGATGTACTGCGTAAATATACGCATGTGCAGTACATCAGAACTGCCGCAGAATACCAGATAGCTGCAGAAGAGCAGCAAGGAGGCATTATACAATGCCATTATTTAAGAAAAGTAAGTATTTTTTTTCTTAAATAATGTCATTGTATAATAGCAATAACCCACTTCTGGATGTGGGTAATGCTGGATTTACCCACGGTTGTCTTTGTTTGGCCACTCGGGCTTCGCCCTCATGACCAAACCACACCAACCGTGGGTAAATCCAGCATTACCCACACCCAGGCATGGGTTATTGCTTAAATATACTTATTAAGAACTGGCAGCTTATTTCCAATTATAGAGATATTTATGGTATATTAAGTGCATGTCCAAGGATTGTGTACAAATGTGGATATAGTTTCCAAAATTATTTTGATAATATAGTCCATAACAGCAACAAAATTGAAGTTGGAAAAATGTCTAAGTGTGGCGCATGTGGCCTGGTGATTGAATCCAGGTAGGCAACAAGATGTTAAAGATCAAGGGCCACTATAACTGTCATACACAGGGTGTCGTATATATTGCTACATGGAATCAATGCCCTGCATTTTATATTGGGGAAACAGAGTGTAAGCTTAAACAGCATATAGATGAGCATACTCACAACGTTAAAAGACAAAAAAATCACCAACACCTTATTTAAGCATTTGTCTAAGTATGGTGACCAGAATTTCTCTTTTATTATTTTAGAGAAAGTAGATAGAAAGCCAAGAGTAGGCCCTTGGACTATCATTTTGGAGGAAAGGGAACTCTGGTGGCAAATTTATCTTAATGTCACTGCTCCACCAGGTCTCAACGATGCCATAAACATTACTAGTTTATTAAAGTTAAAACCAAATGAAAAATAATGACTTTTAGTATTACAACATTTTTTCATAATAATTTTGGTAATATTCATTCATAATTCTTCACTTGATATCAAGTTGCTATAATCTCCCCACAGCTGTTTTTATTCCACAATTTCTCATCATCCCATCCATTTGTAATTCTCTTTCCCTTTTGTTCTGATGTCTCTCTCCTTCTCATTTTCTGTTTCTGTTATTTCTTCACTCAAGTCCTTTATTTTTCTCTTCCTTATTCTTTCCCCATCTACTTGTAGCTGTTTTATCCCTTCTCTTAAAATATCTTTATCTTATCCCATTCCTCTGCTGTTTCTTGTCTGTTTGCATCCATCGATGATTTTCTAAACTTTGCTAAGCACTTTTTTCTCGCTTACCCTCTAGCAGATATGTGTCTGTACAGCTCTGTTGCCTTCTCTCTCTCTCTCTATTTTCAGTCCTATCATGGTATGGTCTGAGAGAGTGAGGGGTTCCATATTGTTTCTGGCTATTCTCCACCAACATTCATGCCTTTCAGAGTACTGTATATGCCTACTTCCCATCACTGTCCCTACATCTGTATCTCTCACATCCACCCACCGTGGTGCCTGTAAGAACCCCTTTAGGAATCTTCCTACTTTGGTTATTCTTCTTGCTCTGGGTCCTCCCTCTAACTCTTCCATCATAATGGAAGTATTCCAGCCTCCAATACAGATCACTATTCCTTTCCAGAAGCAAATAATCTCTCCTAATATTCTTCATTTCTTTTATCAAGGCTCTGGGAAATACATACTGCTGCAATTCTTATTCCTTCTATCTTCCTCTTTATGCATGCAAATATTCCTTTCTTATTTCCCACTCTCCCCTCTGTTAGCATGGGGCATGTCTATTTCTTCAGTATCACAACCATTCTTTCCCTTCTATTTCCTAATCAGGAGGCAGCCTCCATAGCATATCCCCCTTTATGCATCTTTATGTTTTCTTAATAATATAAGTGTGTCTCTTGTAGTGTTATAACCTACTCTGTGGTTCAGTTTGCACGTGCCAGAACTCTCTCTCTTTTTATGCTTCTCCTAGCTCATGGATAGTCCAGGCTTTAATGTCTGTTTTCATTTTCCTAGCTATGTCCCATCTCTTTACTCTTCATTCTCTTTTTACCTGCCCTGTCTTCCCTATTCTCCATTCTCCATTTATCTTGTCTTGCTTTATTTATGTCTTTCTAGCTTCCTAACCCACAGTTTCTCTATTTTGTCTTCACCTCCTTCCCTCTTTTTTTGAATTCTTATGCCTTACAACTATATACATATATTCATCATTCCATTCCTTCTTCAAAGTACTGTTCTTTTCTGCTATTAGAATCAGTTTCCATTTACAAACTTCTTTTTGCTTTTCCCCCATTTACCTCTCTCCCCTTCCAGTTGACATACAGTTCATTGCACAATTGCCTATTTACAGTGTCCACTGATTGCATTTGATCTATGGCCTATCTCTTCCTTATGATTTTCTTTCTTCTCCCTTCACTCTCTTATCATACGTCTCTTCTTTAAAGCATTTTCCCACTTTTCTGCCCTTTCTATTGTTCCTCTAATGATTTCTGTCCCTCTTCTTTTATGATTTCCACGCTATTCTTCTTCTTTTTCATAAACATTGAGACAAAACCCCTGCTGTCTTATTCTGTTCAGTTCTTGTGATTTGCAGGTTTCTGCAAGAAATTCTCTGTTGCTTTGAGATCAGAAAATGTTTTCACTACTCCATGTAGATACATCCTCATTAATGCTGGGTAAACCAGCCTCCAGCTTATTCCCCCATCTTTAAAATGTCTAATTGTTGGAAAACAAATGTCACGGTTGAAGAAAATAATTTTCCCATTTACTGTGAGGGTTTGGCCTAGTTTTCATACCTCTTCAAAAACTTTTATTCTAATTATAATTGGTCTTGGCCTGTGTGCCTCTTCTCTCTCTGGATGCAACATGGTTCTACATGTCCTCTCAATTTTTAATTTCTCTTTTGCATTATAAGTCCACTTAGCCAGCAAATGTCTTATTGTTTCCATAAGATCTCCTCCTTCTTACATTTCTGGAATGCCTGAGATATTCAAATGTTTTCTTCACACCCTGTCTTCTAAGCCTATCTCTTTCTCCTCTGGGGCTTCCATCGTTATGTTTAGTACTTCATTCTCATCATCTAGTCTTTTTTCATGTGCTGTCAAATTATCTTGGAAAGATTTTCTCATCCTTTATTTCTTGCCATAACTAAACCAACATGACCTGTGTCTCCATGTTGCTCTCAGGGTCTTCCCCTTGCCTTCTTGCTGATAAAGACTTTTTTTTTTCCTTTATTTTTTTTTCCTTTGGGGTTTGGAGGACATCCAAATCTTTCTCTTTTCTTTGTAGCTACTCATTTGCATTACTTCATACTGCTTTTTCTCCCCGAAGCTTATTTAATGATTATTTGTATGTAGAGCACCATGGTTTCATTGCCTTTTGACACATCACCATACAGGAAGTCCCAGACAGAGATTTTGTTTGAAGTCAGTACAATAAACTGTACTCAGAGTGATAATGTTTCAGAGAAAGAAAAAAAACTAAGCTGCTGTAGCCTGAACTTAAAGAGACAGAATGAAAAAAAAAAATAGAAGAAGAAACACAAAAAAACCCTCATATTCTCCCCACATCCTGGTGGGAAAAGAATAAACTATGACTATAAAAAACTCATGCTTGGGATAAATGTTTCTCTTCTGAAGCATCTAAGTAGTTAAAATGGTTTCTTGTTGCAAGGAAAACAAAAAACTTGTCATTAATTGGGGAAATACGATTGCCAACTTCAAGAAAAAACATGAAGATTGATATAGTAGAGCTGTGAGTTCATAAAACAGAAGTTCTTCAGAGAGTAGATATCAGAAATACTCCTGGTATGATTATTTTCCTGATAACACAGAAGAGTTTGATGAGTGTTTTTGGACAGCAGATGGTTTGTCAAAACTTAATACTACTTATGAGGAAAAAAAGGGAGAGAAATAACAGATGAGAAAAACAGAAGAGAGAGGCTATAAATACCAATGATGTACTTGAAAATATCTTGTTTTTATACAAGGGTAAGACATTTTTACATAATTTAGGCCTGAAATATATGTTTATGATTGCTTTTGAGCGCAATATAGTAATCTGTCTCTCACAACAAAAATACCACTCTAGAGGAGTTAATGTTTATGTCTTTGCTCCTTTTAAGAAATTGAGTATATATTTAATGGATCTACTTCTAAAGTCAAAGTTTCAAAACTTCGAACTTCAAATGGCCGAGACCAGAAGACTGACATTTTGAAACTTTGAAAACAAAATAAAAATAAATAAATAAAAACAAAATATACCAATTCTGAGATTGCACTACAGTGAGGAAAATAGTAATTATACAATGACTGGCAATTAATATTCTAAAACGAGCACGCTGATTGGCCAGCTCAACCAGCGTGCCCGTTGTAAATCCCAGACTATACCAATGGAAAAAGGTCTGGTCACCCGGACTTTTTTCTGTAGATATATTGTCAGTTTTTATTTTTATGGTTGTTTTAAAAACTAAATAAATATGTAGTCCGGACTCCGGACATACGAGAGACAGTATGGAGAAAATATGAGGAAAATCAGGTACGTTATTTAAAATTAAAAACATGTACCTGATTTCCCTTGTATTTCCTCTATTCAGTCTCTCTCCTAACTGTCCCAAACTTTTTTTTTTTTTAATTAAAAAAAAAAAAAAAAAAACGGACCAATGGAGCTCTTTTCTCTGTTGCTTACTTTCCCCAAGCACTGATGGACTGGGTATGAGTAGGAATGCAAGTCCCAAACGCATGCACAGTACATCAGCTAAATCAACTATGAGATGTCCAGTGGTGGAAGGACAGCACGCTGCCGTTATGCAAAGACATTATTTAAGAAAAGTAAGTTTTTTTTTCTTAAATAATGTCATTGTATAATAGCAATAACCCACGTCTGAGTGTGGGTAATGCTAGATTTACCCACGGTTGTCTTTGTTTGGCCACTCGGGCTTCACCCTCATGACCAAACCACACCAACCATGGGTAAATCTAGCATTACCCACACTCAGACGTGGGTTATTGCGTAAGTATCCCATTCATTCCATGCTGTATGGTGCTGTACGGCGATCTACATTCAAAACATTCAAAGTTTTGAATTATATCAATTAATCAATTAATCAAGGTGATAGGTTTTATAAGCTGTCTGATGATTCTAAATTCCTTTATAAGTGTCCCTCTGCTGACCCTCCTGTCATTTCTGTTTCTTCAGATAAACCATCTAAGTTTTTACCTTCTACAAAGCTGTTCCTTTCTGAAAAGAACAGCAGAACCATGGAGAGGTTGGGTAAGAAAGTATATACTACTGCTACCCTGGCCTTTCAGGCTGTGAACTACCAGACCCACATATCCAGGTATATTTTGACTCTTCTGCCTCAGACGTTTCAGGTTATTTCAGAGCTCTCTGATTCTGAAGGGAAGATTTTAGCTCTTTCTTTGTTAGGGTCCTCTTCTCAAATAGCTACCTTTAGGTCTGTGTGAAGGAGGTATTCCTGGCTACACCTTCAGCATTTTCCTGATGATATTAAGGTCAAGCTGATAGATGCTCCTCTAGATGCAAAAAATCTTTTAAGTTCTGCAACTGCTGAGTTTTTTAAATCTCTTCAGGAAAAGAATAAGCCTATGTCAGAATTGAAACATATTTTTGTTTCCACTGTTCCCAAATTTCAGAGGAATTATTCTAATAAACCTGCCTTTGTCCATAGGTAGTCTTGCCCTCCTCCCAAAGGTAAAAAAGGTGGTAGAAGGGCTTCTCCTGTTAAGTTTGCTCAAACTCTTTTAGCTCAAGAAGGCACCTTTTTCAGACAAGCCAAGCTCTGTCTGATTTTTTTCTCCATTCCTCAGTCACATTCCTCTATCCCTTCTTCTTTCCCTGTCCCTTCCAAATTGGTTAAGGATCACTCAGGATTCTTGTGTTCCATCCATCATTCATCAAGGGTATTACATGGTTTGGAAATCCCTTCCCCCCTTTTTCTGCATTCCTCAGCCTCCTCAGGAGCAGCTGCCTTTATTTCCAGGTGTTCTTCAGAGCCTTTTGTCTCAAGGAACAATTCAAACAATTCCAGCTCTTCAAAAGGGGAAGGGAATTTACTCCAGAATGCTTCTAGTTCCCAGGAAAGAAGGCACATGGAGACCCATTCTGGATCTCTCACAGCTCAACACCTTTTGGAATGTTCCTTCCTTTTGGATGTTGTCCCTTCAAACCTTGTTTCCTTTTCTTCTTCCACCTAAGGCTTTCCTAGTTTCTCTGGATCTCAAGGATGCCTATCTCCATATCCCAATTTTTCCCTGTTTCATGAAGCTTTTAAGTTTCTCTGTTACGTCCTTGCATTTTAAGTTCTCTGCTTTGTTGTTTGATCTCTCTACTGCCCCAAGGGTCTTCACCAAATGCTTTGCTCCTGTGATTGTTTTTTGCAGGAAGAAGGAAATACAGACCTTTCCTAATCTGTGTGACTTGCTTATTCAGGCTTCCTCTCCAGAGGTTTTACTTCAGCATCTTCACTGTGCTATTTGTCTCCTGCAAAGTCTAGGGTTTACAGTGAATTTCCAAAAATCCTTCCTATCTCCTTCTCAGGATCATGTTTTTCTTGGGTGCAGGCTCCAGACTATTCCAGTACTGGTGTCTCTGCCTCCTCTCAAGGCTTTAACTCTGATTGCTTTCTTTCAGTCCCTTCTTCTTCTGGCCTCAGTTACAGCCAGGGAGTTTGTAAGGGCTCCAGGATACTTAGCTTCCAGCATTCCTATACTTCCTCTGGTCAAGCTTCATATAAGAAAGCACCAGTGGTTTCCAAAGTCAGTCTGGCTTCAACATTCTCATCCTTTGGATTTTTATATTCCCCTTCTCCCATGCCTCAAGCCAGAGCTTCAGTGGTGGAATCATCAATTTTCCCTAAACCCAGGGCTTCCTTTTCAATCTCCACTCCTCATTCAGGAACTCTTTTTAGATGCCTCAGATGCAGGGTCGGGGGCCTCATTCAGTCCTCTTAAAGTTCAAGGACTTTGGTCTTTTTGTCAGAAGAAGGACCATATCAATATAAATATCAATGAGATGAGAACTATTCTCCTGCCTCTTCAGGCTTTTCATTCGCTTTTCCTTCCAGGGCCCCTCAAAGTCTTCAAAGACAATACCACAGTGACGTGGTACATCAACAAGCAAGGGGAGGACAAGGTCCTACTTCTTGTGCAGACTAGCTCTTTAGGTTTGGGATCTAGCTGTCCAGTATCAGGTGACTCTTCAGGCTGTTTATATCCCTTCAGATCAGAACTTTGTGGCAGATTCTCTGAGCAGGTCCATAACACAGACTCATGGGTGGAGGCTTCACAGATATGTTTTCTGGACATTCTCCACTACTGAGGTACTCAAGTAGATCTTTTTGCCTCACCTCTGAAAAGATAACTTCCTCTCTTTTGCACCAAAGTACCATTTCCTCTGGCCTGGAAGGGAGATGACCTCTCTTTTTCTAGGAAAGGGATGTTTATCTATGCCTTCCCTCCCCTTCCTCTCATATCGCAGGTCCTGTTCAAGATAGAACAGGATGCTCCCAAAATCTTGTTGGTGACTCCCTTTTGGCCCAGACAACATTGGTTCCCTCTTCTTCTGTATTTATCCAATGACAGTCATTGCAAGTTACCTCACAGGGTGGACGTACTCACACAAGACGAGATTTCTCATCCATCCCCACCTGTCCACTCTTCAACTGACACTGTGGGTGATAGGGTTTTGATCCATTTTAGGCACCTTTTTTCTGAGAATGTGCTTTGGGTTCTGCAGGAGGCCAGGAAACCTAATACCAGGAAATCATATTTATCTAAATGGAAGAGATTTTCTGTTTGGTGTCTTTCTCATAACCTGGATCCACCTTCTTTGGAAGTTCCTTTGGTTCTCTTTTATTTGTCTGAATTGCTCAATGCTGGGTCAGTATACTCTTTTGTTAAGGCCCACCTGTCAGCTGTTTCTACTTGTCTGCCTTTGACTCCCTCTTTGGATTCTAGATTCGAGGTCAAACCATTTTTAAAATCTTTCTTCATATTAAGCTTCCCAGAACCCTATTCCTCCTTTCTGGGACATTAACTTTGTTCTGGAAAAATTGACTCAGGCTCTTTTTGAGCCTGAAACTTCTGCTTCCCTACAGAATTGCTCTTGGAAGACTGTTCTTGTTTTGGCCCTAACCTCAGCCAGGTGGGTGCCTGAGCTGCAGGCCTTTTTGGCTGTTCCGCCTGTTTTAGCTTCTTATAAGGACAGGGTATCTCTTTGTACTAATCCTTCTTTTATGCCCAGTGGTTAATGAGTTGTCTCTTAATCAGTCTATTAATTTGCCTACTTTTTCCCTTCTCTGAATTCTGCTAGTGAGAAGACTCTTTACACCTTGGATTTGCACAGACAACTAGGATATCATCTGGATAAAACTAAATCCATTCATAAATCTGAGAAGGTTTTTGTTTCCTTTCATCCTAGGTCTTTAGGTTTGGCTGTTTCTAGGCAAAGTATTTCATCTGGGATATCTAAGGCCATTTCCTTTTGTTACTCTCTTTGATGGGCACAGTCCTCCTTCCTCTGTTAGTGCTCATTTTATCAGGGCTGTGGCTTCTTCTGGTGTTTTTTTTTCAAAGGTTTGGATACTAACTACATTCTTGAGGCAGCTACTTGGACTTCTGTGCATACTTTTATCAAGCACTATAAGTTGGATGTAGTTTCTAGGACTAAAGCCAGATTTGGCAGGGGTATCCTGCATTGCTTTCCTGAGGGCTCTGCCGGACCTTCCTCCCAACATTCTTCCTAAGCTTTTGTACTCTCCCTATTGTAAGGAATACTGCAATAGTGATATGGAAGGACATAGTACATTTGTGTAAAATCTTACTATAACAGTAGATGTCCTTCTTTTCACTGTTAAAGTAGTCACTCCCTCCCTCCTCCCTCTGTTTTTTTCTCCTTCTGGATGCACATGTTCCTCTTTTCTCCTTGGACTGTTGTTCCTCCTGGGCTTTTTATTTCCCAGGATGGTATGTCTGTATGTCACCTTTATGCCCTGCTCCATGCTCAGGGAGCATACATGTGATGTATGACATCCCTATTACAACCTAAGGCTTTAGTATACTGGCCAGACGTCAGGCTACCCTTGGCAGCAGATCCCTACAGTAAAGAAAACTGTAATAGTGAAGAGAAGGACATCTACTGTTATAGTAAGATCTTACACAAATGTACTTTATTTTATTGCAAGATATAAAACCAGAAGAACAAGATAAAACTGTTAAAAGACCATTTTCAGAAAGTAGAGTTGGAGGGGGTTAAGAGAGGAGCAGGTATTTTATTCCATTTTAATATTTAATATCATGTGTACTTCTTGTAACTGATTTTGTGTGTTTGTAAGATAAGACTACTCTTACTGTTACAGGTAGGGTGGGATAGTTTCTGTTGTCTCAGTTCTCATTTGGTGAGTAGGGTAATGACAATTTTTTTTTTTAAATATTGGTATAAAATTGGTAGAGTGGTAATAAAATATCCAGTATTTTTGCTAGGACTCTTCTGTTTTGCCAGGTTTAGTTTAGTTTATATGTCTACACATTGTAGTATCTTTTTGTAGGCCCAGCCACAGACACCAACTTGCAGTTCAAAATAGGTTTGTGTATAAGGGACAATGAAAAAAGTCATGCAGTTTTGCAAAACTGGATAAAAATAACATAACTCTGTGTTCAACAAATCTCTCATTCAAGTTTCACTTTGTATACAGGTTTCAAATCTTCAGGTATATTCCAGCAGTATGTACAAAAACGACTAGTATTCCTTGGTTGAAAAACACAGTGATTCTTAGGCTCATGCAGGATACTTTTCAGCCTCAGACCTTCCAGTATAGGGCTGCCTTCAGGCTGATTCCTTCATTCAAACAGTTTCTGTAGAGACTGTTAACATACTTCATTTTAGCCTCTTTACTCAGAAACACAGGAATCTGCCATTTTGGCAAACTAGCAGCCCGTAAATCTCTCCATTTGCCATATCTCTTGACTGTCCCTGATTTTGTTGAATCTCCATGATTTTTTCCTGATATTTTTGCCCTGTACTTCAAAAATTGTTTTTGTCAAATCACTGAGAATTACAACCATTTAGTAATGCCAAACGCGTCTATATCACATTATCGAAAGTTTACTTAATCGAATCAATAAAGGTCAAGCTTTATTGATTGATTAAGTAAAACATCGAATAACGTAAAAAAAAAAAAAAAAAATAAATAAAATGGCATAGGCAGGGGGCAAGCCCCCCCTGCACCCCCCCCCCCCCTACTTAAATATACAACTCCGAGACCGCACTACATTGAGGTAAATGGAAATCTCCCCTTACGGAGATTTCCGTTTACTTCCACGATGTTCTTCACCTTCGATATTGTTGTGCCGACAATATCAGACTCAATATTGTCAGCTTACGACAATGTGAAGTAGACCCATGCCAAACATTACACTGCAAAACGTGAAATCTATGTAAGATTAAATATCTTAAATCAAGGAAATAATGCTTGTTTTTTTGCTTGACAAGATTTTTCTAGTTTTTATGTTAGACAAGTCTGCTTGTTTCAATCCATTTTTTCCTTAATTATCTTAATAAGATTAACTTGTTACTCAGATTTTATTACTGATTCTAAGTAAATAAATGCTTAAAACTAGAACTATAAGATTTATAACCATGCTCAAGCATACATAATTGGTTTGTTGCAGACAGAATTTCTTATTTCAAGCATCTTTTTCTTTCATCCCTTCATTAATTTGTGCTAACATTCAAATAGCACAATGTATTTTAAGAATCTGTTTAGTCATCCTTTATTGATGTAAGATATTTGAAAAAGTCTGCCATTCACCTGGTCAGCATGAGCACAATACAACATTTTATAGATGCCTTTCAAGCCACTCAAGGATCACCTTAAGTAAAAGTAAAACATTTGTTGAAAAGTCATTAAACATGCAGCACAAACATGCAAATGATCATAATCTCCACAAATAACAATGCAGTTTGTGATAGTAAAGGATACAACCTCTTGTGATTCCGATGACATGAAGAACATGCAGCTGGGACAGTGACTTCACCAGAACATGCAAACAAAGCATTTCAACCATTTGTAACTAAATTTCTCCATTTTTACTTGAGCATAGCAACTTTGTATGTGGCTTTCTTGTTCAAAATATCCTTAGGGTGGCATGGTACTGCTGGGGTTATCACTCATTCTCCCACCACTGAGGTTCTGGGTTCATAGGGTCATAGCTTCATAGGTAGATACTAGGCTATCTGCCCTAGGGCATTTATAAGCCTAGCCAGAGTGTATTTGGCTTCCGCCTCCCTATTAGATTAGCCTACTGTGCCTCTATAAAGTAGGTCACAGAAGGTACCCTTTAAGATTAGTTTACTGTGCCTCTGTCTAGCAGGACACAGAAGAGATCCCAGGGGTGAATTTGCGATTTCCCATCCACGCGTCCAGATTTCGCTTGAAGAGGGTCAGCGAGGGGCTATGTCTAACATGAATTGGGATTCTATTCCAGAGTGAGGGGAGCCTCTGGGAAATGAATCTGTTCCTCCAGCATGTCCTATTTATTTTTGTGCTGAGGTTTAAGTCCCTGGAGCGTGTAGCTCTAAGGGACTTGGATTTTTTGAGGTGGAGCATGTCCATTAATTCTGGGTTTGACATGGCTTTGTACGTCAGGCATAGATCGCCTCTGAATAGGCGGTAAGCAACTGAGTAGAGCTGGAGTTTCTTTAGTCGAGCTGCATAGGACATCTGTTTGTAGCCCATGATCCTCTTGGTGAGGTACTTTTGGGGTCTCTCCAGTTGCTGCAGGTGTCGGGTAAGGTACATCCCAAAAGGGACATTGTATTCAATTATGGGCCTGATGAGTGACGAGTAGAGGGGCACAATGACCTCTCTTCATCTAGATGCGAAACCTTTCGTGATAAGGTTGGCTATATAGAAGGTCTTTCTAACCACTTTGGCAACGTGATTATCAAAGGAGAGTTTACTATCTACATTGGTCCCCAAATCTCTAATTACTTCTTCCATACTTAATGGATTACCACCTATGTGGTAATTTGCGGGCACCTTGTTTTTCCCAAAGGGGATGATTATGCACTTTTTAGCATTTAGCTTGAGGCCGTGGCTCTGGCACCAAGCATCGGTCTCTATGAGACCCTTTTGGAGGATGCTTGTGTCAGCTGGAGATTCGATTATGGCCCCCAGTTTGCAGTCATCTGCAAACTTTGTCAGCCATAATCCCCCTGTGTTAGCCTGAACCTCAGAGAAGTATATACCGAACAAGAGCGGTCCCGGAACTGAGCCCTGTGGGATGCCACTTGTAATTGGTTTGGATTCGGACATGGCACCTGCGATTCTGACCATGTGGGTTCTATCGCCGAGCCAGTTTGCAACCCATCTTGTGATATAGGGGTTGATATTTAAGCTGGTAAGCTTATTTATGATGCCCGAGTGGGGTATTGTGTCGAAGGTTTTTGCGAGGTCCAGGTAGGCTGTGTGGACTACCTTGCCCTCATCTATGGCTTTGGTAACTGTTTCAAAGAAATCAACTAGGTTTAAGAGGCAAGATCTGCTCTTAACAAAGCCGAATTGGGTAGGGTCCAGTGTCTGGAGGCTCCCAATGTCTTTGTTTATGAGTTCCATGATAATACACTCCATAGCTTTACAGACCAGACTACTCAGGCTTATGGGGTGATAGTTCCCGGGGTCCATTGTGGCACCACCTTTGTGGAGTAGGACCACTGTAGCTGTACGCCATTCTTTGGGTACATATCCTGTAGTAAGGCTAAGTTTGAACAGTGACTTAATGTGAGGCTTCAGTTCTTGGAGCTCGTGTAAGACATAGCCTGGGACACCGTCTGGTCCCATAGATGCTGTGTTTTTTGCTTTGGAGAGGGCAGATTTCACCTGTGCATCTGTGATGTCAGGGAGGTTACATTCAGTTGGGATAGGCATATGCTCCTTTGGGGGGGAAGGGGAGGAGAAGTTTGCGCTGAATCTGTCAGCCAGGATGTTGGCTATGTCTGTAGGTTTGGTATATTTTGTACCATTATGCAACAATTCAGAGCATATCTGGGAGTTTCCACCCATATTCCTGACATAACTAAAGAAGGCCTTGTGATTATTTTTAGTGTCTAGGGCAATTTTCCGTTCGATACTGGCCTTTGATGATTTTATGAGTGATCGAAGTTTCTTGCTAATACTGATCAGAGATGCCTTCCCTTTTTGAGATTTTGCTCTGTCATGTAGTAGCTTCCTCCTTCTGTTGTATAGCTTATTTATGGCCGGGGTCCACCAGACAGGTCTCCTGTTTTTGGAGGAGTGAGTCTTGGTTTTGTTTGGGATAGCACGATCCATGCATTCCTGCAGGTGCTCATAGAATGCATTTGTAAAGGATTCTGCGGATTGGGCTGTATTATCCTCTGGCCCGGGGGCTTTGAAGGATTCCACCTCAGTCTTGAGAAGTGCAAAGTTGGCTTTTGAGAAATTCTTTACCGTGATTTCCTTGGCTGGGGGTGAGGACGGGATAAGGATGTCCAGGGAAATTTGTTTATGGTCTGATCTTACCAATGAGGGGTTTACCTCTGGTGTGGAACATAGAGTCCCCATGTTGGTGATTACCAGGTCCAGTATGTTGTTTCCTCTTGTGGGAGTGGTAACCAGTTGTTCCATCGCGTTAGAGTTTATAAATTCAAGGAACCGTTGGGCGAAGGTGTTTGGGCTTGAGTAGTTTTCCCAGTCAATGTTTGGGTAGTTGAAGTCACCCAATAATATAGTGTTTGGAGAGACCTTCATATTCTCCAGTGTTCTCAGGAATGCCAAGTGGGGTTCCTGTAATAGGGAGGGTGTTCTATAGCAGGCTACAAACTGAAAGGCAGTTTTGCCTGCTGTTAGTTGCACATGGATGGTTTCCAATGCTTCGTGCAGTGCCACTAACCTGGAGGTGTAGGTATCTTTGATGAATATAGATACTCCCCCTCCTTTTGTGCTTCGGTCCGAGTTTTGGGGCCGAAACGCATGGTATGAGTTATAACCTGGTAGTGCTGGGGTGCTCTCAGGAGCCTTGAACCAGGTTTCTGTTACTGCACAGACATCGATTTTCTCCATACTGAGGAGAGCCTCGAGTGCGTACATCTTGAGGTTTAGACTTCTGGCATTGAGTAGCATTACCTTTATTTTTTTATCCTTGGGTTGTCTATGGAGGTGGGTTTGTCCTTTGAGCCTTGCCTAAAAAAGGCACTATGGGGGTGGCAAGAGCCTTGGCCAGTATACGAAAGCCTAAGGGTGACAGGTGCAAGCCATCCCTAGCGAAGCAACGTGGCTTGTCGAGCATGTCATCCCAGGCTGACAGACACTGGATCCCCTTTGAATGACACCAATACTTTAGCCAATTGTTGAAACTGATCATTTTGTCTTTATACTGTGGCATCATTCTAGGTGAGAGCTAGATGCTACTCAAGGTCAGGGTCATACCAGCCTGGGCTACATGGTCCGAGAGCTCTTCTATGTCTCTTTTCATGTAGTCCAGGGAGGTACGTCTCAGGTCATTCACACCAGCGTGGACAATGACGGAGTCATACTTGTACTTGCTTTGGAGTGACCTGAGTGCTTGCGTTATGTGGCGGATCCTGGCACCCATGGGGGTGGAGTTTCAATTATGTTCTCCCCATATTCACATGGGCTTATTGTGGGTATTCTGGTTTCCTCCCATAGTCCAAAGACATGGAGGTTAGGTGAATTGGCAATGTGAAACTGACCATGTGATTGGTGTGTGAGTGAGTGTTGTAGTCAGTGCCCTGTGATCAGTTGGTACCTTGCCCAGCACCCTATGCCCTCTGGAGATGGGCTTCAGATCACCATGACCCTGAAGCTTTTGGTAATATGTGTGTGTGTGTGTGTGTGTGTGTGTGTGTGTGTGTGTGTGTGTGTGTGTGTGTGTGTGTGTGTGTGTGTGTGTGTGTGTGTGTGCGTGTGTGTGTGTGTGTGTGTGTGTGTGTGTGTGTGTGTGTGTGTGTGTGTGTGTGTGTCTGTGTGTGTGTGTGTGTGTGTGTGTGTGTGTGTGTGTGTGTGTGTGTGTGTGTGTGTGTGTATGTGGAATATCCTCAGTAACAATCAGTGTGACTTCAGAGACTTTATATCTGGGAACACACCATGAGTCATTTGAACTGTTGTACAATTCTATTACATTCCCCAAGATAGTATTTGATGTGTACAAAAGTTTGGTTGTTGTTGCGAATTGTGTAATAAGAGGTAAATTCAACCAGCTTTTCAGCATCTGCAAACTCAGTGGTCTGTGCAAGGTGTGTGGCCTCCACTGGATTAACCATGATGTTTCTGTCAAAATAAATAGTTTGAAATGGTTGATATTCCAAAAAATGCAACCTAGAATCAACAAGAAATATGTTTGTGACAAGTCCAAATTCTGGCATATTATCATTCTGTACTTTGGCAAATATCATTGACTCTACGTTATGTGTTTATTATAATTTATGACAAGCCACTTGAGTGATACAACGTAGTTTACCTCATTTAAACCAAAGAAGTCCCTCAGTTTTCCATGTAAATCTTGTAGATCTTTCACCTCAGGTACAGGCCCCATCTCCGTTTCACTTGAAAAATTGGGGTGCACTGTGCAGTTAACATTTTGACAGCTTTCATATTTTTGGTTGTGTTTCATCAAAGACATGCAAATATTTTTGAAATTGTGTTTGGAGGCCCATTGTTTAAAGAAACTGTTTAGACTCGAACCACATACACATATGTCTGACCATTGGGCCCAATGATTTTATTTGTGAAGGTAAATGTATCATGTAATGCTGTTTAGGAATAATGGTACAGTCTGCAAAAAGCTCCTTCCAGTGCTTTAAATGATTTTCAATGAGCAACATCAACCTAGACACAGCTGCAATGGTAACAACAGGTGCAAATACTATTTGTAAAATTTCTATTAGGTCAGTTATCAGTTGGATATATTCATTGACTTCTAAATTATCCAAGATAACTGGCAATATCCTTAGCAGCAAAAGCATTTGCCCTGATGACTGCTTTAGTTTACCATTAGTTGAGGATAATGTACTAAATTAAATTGGGGATGGACAATCTCTAAGATCTAGAGGAGACTAAGGAAAACCAAGAATAGCAGAATTCACAGAGTCCAGATCATTTTGTTCTGACTATACAAGATGATTCAAAACACATTTTTATTTTCAATGGGGCAATACCCTCTTAAAATATATGCATAATGTCTAATGGAGTTTGTTGTATGATATCAAAGGCTGGGAATTCAACTAACTTGCTCCTTCTGTTGATCTCATATTGTTTCCAGGCGGTTGTGAAGTAAGTCTGTCTTTGCCTTTTCTATTTCATCACACTGTCTGACATGTTTCTTTTGGTATGTCCTTTTAGTATTTGCATCCTCACTGAAGTACAACTGCATGTCCTCAACAGAACATTCTCAGTGTCTGCACTTACTCTCGGCAAAGCCCACATCCTCTTTGAACCTGGCAAGTTCATGTTGTGCCAAGGTGTCTCCACAGACAGAAATCATGGCAACGTATATTATCTTCTGTCCATTAACAGTTTGGATTTTAACCCCATTGTACAATGCATCCACGTCTTCCTTGATTCTATTCAATATTACATCTACACCAGATTTACGAAGGTCTGCTGATGTAACCATGGCAAGTAACCTGATAGCAGCCAGTATAGACCTATATTTTGGGTCTATATTTCCTAGGGTGTACTACACCATGAACAACTTGTTTTTAGATGCAAAGGATCCTAATAGGTTACAGAGTTCTATTTCAATTAAGTATAACCTGCAATGCATTTCGTGTCTCAGGAAATAAAGAATGTGATTTTTAGAAGATCTCCATCAACAATATCATGAAAAAAATCCTTTGCTGCACCTCTGAGGTCCAATTTCAATCATAGACATAATCGGGTGTGATAAGAACTTTTCTAGATTCTTGATTAATCGTACATAATGAAAAGATCTGTCTTTGATGAATAAGTCACCACATTTCTTCTTGCATATGGTTCAAGTAATTGGAATTTCCTCTGCACCCAAATAACTAAACTGCATCTTAATAACACTGTTCTGTCAAAATGCTGTTGCAACACCAGCAAAAGGGTCAATAAAATTGTCAAAAATATCCATTACATCTTTTTCAAGTTGACCTGTTGTGCTTGCTGCATGCTTCTTTAGCACTCGCTCCACCTGCTTCCTTAGGATTTCCATTAGTGATGCTTGGTACTCTTGGACCCCCAGCAACAATATCATTCATTCCTTTCTGAAAATAAGAGAGAAAGGTGGATGATGTAATTGATCATGGACACCATCAGATGGACCACTCTGGATGTGTGGCAATTGCAGAACCTATTGTTTCTTATTTCAGCATGCATGTTTATGCAGGTTAGAGCAACCACTGCCCACAACAGAAACACCACAGTTACATTCCTCTATTTGGCATAAGCCTAAACCATAAGAAAATTATCTCTTTAATGTTGAATTAAAATACCATCAACACCTTTTGTGTACATCACATACAAATGAGGAAATATATATTTTTTCAGCATGCTATCTGTTTCAGAATAAGAGCCCTGGGGGGGTCAAAATAGCTATATATGTTTGTAAAAGCTTATATACTATTGCATCTCAAAGGAAACTGCAAGACAGGACTAGAAGCAGCAGTGCCTAAGCAGCCATTTACAGCATGTGTTGCTGCTAGTGAGAGAGCTGAACATGCGTCATAACCGATTTGACATATTCACTACATGAGGACCACAGTAAGATGAATGAAGAATTATAACTGTAACCATCCAGAACTATGCAAAACGCTCTGCATAATGTAACTAAGCAAATGCTGTTCTCTTTTCTACTGTTGCATCTTAGCTGTGAGAGATGATGCTTGGCTCTGGCATTTATCACTAAAGCAGTCGCATGTTGTGTCAGATCCTAAAGAAAGTGGACATTTTAATGTAGTATATATAGGGAGGACACAGCTCATGACAAGTCTTATGTTTGTGGCATAAGTTGTATGAAGACTGAGGATCTATTGTTAAATACTAAACCTTTAACAATAGCCCCGAAAATTGAATACAGTATTATTAGGATAGCCAACTACTTAGGGCGGTCACGGTGGTGCAGGGTTAGCATTGCTGCCTCACAGCAAGAGGTTCTCCAGTTCGATCCTCGGCTGGGGTGCCTTCTGTGCGGAGTCTGCATGTCCTCCCTATGGCCGCGTGGGTTTCCTCCGGGTGCTCTGGTTTCCTCTCACATCCCAAAGACATGCTGTAGGTGAATTGGACACTCTAAATTGGCCCTAGGTGTGAGTGTGTGCATCTGTGCCTCTTATGGAAGATTGGGCATTGGGCTGGCAACTCAACACCATAAAACTCCACTGCCAATCATGAGCGGACAGGTGATCCGCTGTGGTGACCCCTAATTGGGAAAAGCCGAATGAAGAAGAAGAAGTATAGCCAACTACTTAGAAGTATGGTTCATTTCAGTCAAATCCCACAAGGTAAGTAATTTCGTTGTACTGTAACAAGTCCATGCCCCTTTGTCCTTCACCTGATGTATGGAGTTGCTGATCACTGCAGGGGTTAGATAACAGCTGATCCCATTCAATGTCCTGTATACCACACATCAAAAAAAGTATTGAGCAGTAATCATGTTTTGTTCTTATTTTGATTATTTTCATATTAATCCAGCTAGTCAAGAGAGTCATTATAATTAAAATTATTGAGTTATTGAATAGCACAGACAGACTCCCCTTTGCACCTCCAGTTTGTACATCCTTCAATTCCTGACATCGTGTCTACTCCTTCCCACCGGAGCTGAGGATGTGAGGAAAATACAAAAGATGGGATGAAGAGGTGTTTATCAAAATCTTTTTTCTTTTAGTGTTGCCAATGTCACCATGAAAGGTTTCATTTTATGGCCACAAAACTTGAAATTCTGACGCACATTCAGTGGCCCAGTTTAATGAAATAACTGGGTTTGTATGATGCACAAACTGTTTTATTCCCTATAGGTAATACAATCTCTTAAAACTGTGATGAAACTGAGCTACTTACTTCTTGCCATAGTACTTGGCTTTTCCTCTGATTGATGTTCACTTGGTCTGGCATCTTCAACTAGGTGCTCAGGGTGTCTTCTCTTTATGTGATAATAGAACAAATTGTATACTCTGTATTCTTCAGTGCATCCAATAATATTGCACATCAGCCAAAAATCAGGTGTGCAGCTGTGCAGTCCATTAATATGGCTCAATAAAAGTTTCAATTAAATACTCTTAAACACACAGCAGATAACGAACTCCCAAAGCATCTCATTGTTAAAAAGCAAAGGCATGCATCAAATCTTCCTATCTTCCTATGTAAAAATGTTGTTCTAGTAATTACTATGAGTTCATCACACCATCTGGCCACACTGGGGAGGTTTATGAATATATTTTTTAATATATGCTATATAGTAATGTTAATGTATGTAACCTAATGAAGTGAAGTGCACTTCATAATTAATATATGAGTTTTAAAGAACACCTCCATTATCAGTTGAATTATTTCTTGGTATTTATAATACTTAAAGCACCCCCATATTTTTTAAATGATGCCTACCCATGAAAAGCAAAAATGCACATTTCCCGTGTAGAGTCACCATTCAGTTGCAGTCGGCCATTGTTCTCCAAGCAAGATATAGAGCAACAATGAAAATAGAGGAATGAATGCATATCCAGGCATGGGTAATATCACAATGTAGAAGGTAGTATCGATCAATATGTCTTTGCTATATTGTTCACTCAAGCCAAGCCACTACTTATTGTGGAGTGGTTTCAACCACCAACTATGTGTGTGTGAGTGTGTGTGTGTGTGTGTGTGTGTGTGTGTGTGTGTGTGTGTGTGTGTGTGTGTGTGTGTGTGTGTGTTTGTGTGTGAAATGTCCCATGTAGGGATAACTGTTGGTTAGTATTACTCAGGCTCAACCCCTGTACCTTAGGCCAAGAAACAAGAGCCTGATTCCCTACCCCTCCCACCACTTATGTTTCAAGGACTTGAGTGCATAGTTCTCAACTGTTCAAATCTTTGGGTTGTTCATCCTGAAATGTCTGGTCTTCTAGCAAATCAGTGAGGACTAAATTCACTAAATAATGACAGGCATTTAATTTTCGGTCTTCCTAATTTTCAAGAAATGCATAACAAAAAAACTTTTATTCTAGCAACTTTCTAAGATTATACAAGTAATATTTCAAATGTGACCCTAGTTTTGGGCCTTTGTTCCTAACCCCATAAATGTTGGCTTTTTCCAGATGTCTTGTGCTACAAAGTTGAGAGATATGGCTGAGTGTCAAGTGCGTTTTACAAGTAGCTGAGAGCTTCAGGAGAAGAGAAGTTTAGTGCTGCTTATATGCCAAGTCTGTTTACAATGTGCAACTGTTGTTTAGCAAATGATATCACTACTATTGTGCTAAAGTATTTAAAAGCATAAGTAGCACAGCAGGGAATATATTTGCTTTTAATGCAGAAGGCTGTGGGTTCTACTCGTACACCATGCAGACTGAGTGCTGGTATTACAATGCCCTTTTGATTGCTGATTATTTGGTGCATTTTATGGGAGGATATAGTTCTGCACTCCTGCGTGTGCCCTCCTTTGTATAAGATGCATATTAACTATGAACTTGTCACCCAGCTTACCATTTTTTTAATGTAACATCGACAATTTAATTCTTCAAGGGCAGCAGGCACTGAATTTGTAGATGAAACACTGAAATGTAAAGTTCTTTGCCAGTAGAAACCTCTTACAGTTCTTTTTATTGTGGAATTATTCAGATGATTTTTACATCTGTAAAGATTGTTCTTATTGATTGATATTGGTGAATTGTAATGACAGATGTCTGAGTGTCCTTTTGTTTGAAATTTTTTGAAATGAGTAGTTTTGTCATTATTGGTTCATACATTTTGTTTCATTGCTTACTGAAAGAATGTTCAAAACTACAAATGTAAAACATATTCTAGCAAGTGGTGCTGTATTATACAATGAATATAATTTAATACAATCAGGAAGGTGAATGAAAGAATACATACATGTATGCATGGCCCTAAAGCAAGTATTTTTTGGAGTTTGTTGCTTTTTTTAGCCATGCATTGTATTTCCATGCAGCTTTGCATTATTTTATGTCACTGGCATTCACATAAAAGATTGTTCACACATGCTGCTCAGAGAAGATTTCTGTAAACTGGTGTGGCGTCCCAACATTGCTTGAGATCCCAATGCTATAACAGTTCCCCCTGAACAGACATGAGAACTCATGTTTGTTGATTTCATTTAGTGCATGTTATCAAGCTTCATTGGTTCAGGGTGGCCACAGTGGTGCAGCAGTTAACATTGCTGCCTCACAGCAAGAAGTTCTCCGGTTCGATTCCCAGGTGAGGTGCCTTCTGTGTGGCGTCTGCATGTCTTCCCTGTGGTCGCGTGGGTTTCCTCTGGGTGCTCTGATTTCCTCCCACATCCCAAAGACATGCTGTAGGTGGATTGGACACTCTAAATTGGCCCTAGGTGTGAGTGTGTACATGTGTGTGCCTTCTGTGGAAGGTTGGGTGCCGGGCTGGCAACTCTACACCGTAAAACCTCCACTGCCAATCATGAGTGGACAGGTGATCCACTGTGGTGACCCCTAACCAGGAAAAGCTGAAAGAAGAAGATCAAGCTTCATTAATTCAGAGTACTTCATAAATCGTACAATGTCTTGGTCCTGATGCATTTGGTCCACTGTCAAAACCTGTACTGTTTGTCGTCTTACACATTCGATTCCACACTTGATGACAACAATTACTAGCCTTATACATCCTAAAATGCCAACTATGACCAGTATAAGCTGCATTAGTTTTCCTTCCCAGCCACTGATAGAACCACCCAGCCAAGAGAACCATATTTCTTTTCTATTTGTGCTTTTTGAGCAATTTCCTCAATTATTTTGTGGTGACTCCTGATTTCAGGTTCATTATCAGGAATATAAATACAATATTCCTCTCCCACCAATGCACAAAATGTAATGCCATGTGGTCCTGTAAGACCATAGTTTTTATGGCAGTCATTTCTATGGTAACTTTTAATTCATCTAATAGACCTGCCAGTTTTTTTAATTTCCCAAATAGCTTTCCCTTCTCCATAGAAATGGAAAGATTTATACTCATGCAAGGACATCATTTCATACATCAATTTTTTCTATGTCAATATATCTTTTTAATCTAACCTTTCTAATATTAGAATTAGGCAATGTAGTATGTCTAATGGATGGAATTACATGTCGTAAATAACAAAATCCATTCCAGTTCTCAGGAAGTCATTTGTAGGCTCTTTTACCACATATGTAATATATGCCTGCTTGAATCAGAACCATCCATGTAAACCAGTAAGTGTTTAATTCTAGCTTTTTTAAATGTCTAGCAAGTGTCATTACTAAAACACTCAAAACATTGTTCACTGGCATTTCAGGTAGCATAAATAATACCACAAGGACTTTTCCCAAGAAATGAGTGATTACTTGTTTCTTCTCCTTGTAAACAAACATCAGCAGTTACATTTGTATGGACAAGCCTCAAGAAAGGATGTGTCTTTGAGATAGAGTTATTTCTTGGAATCCAGTCCTGATTTATAAGGTTCAGCATTTCCAGAAGGGTAAATGGAATATCTCATAATGGGATTCCTACTGTTTGCATCTTATGGTATCTCAGCACATATCCAGTATTGTTTAGCATTTAAAGTTTCTGAGTACATTTGTAGTGATTTGGTAAAGATATTGAAGTCCACCTTTCCTTGTATTGAGGAGTAAAAATTCATCAGGATCACGATTAATATCAGTATTTTCATGATTTTATATTTTCTGGAAGAGAAAAGAATCATGTTCTTATTAGTTGTATCTGATAATATGTCCCTGTATATCAATTATTAAATTTATAAGTTATTCAGTTTTCTCCCCTACATTTTAATCTTTTAACATGATCTTTATGAATCCAACCATTTTTGGTGGCTGATTTTTATATGGCTGGATTTGTACAGCCACTAACACCCCTTTGGTAACAGTATAGGGTCCTATCCATTTTGAATTCCATTTACTTGTGTTTCCAAACTGATGGACCATTACTAGATCTCCTTGTTCCAATTGTACCTCCCTCAATTCCAAAATCTCATTTTGCTTACACAGTTCTAGATTATGGGCTTGTCCAGCTTCCCAGACTCTCCCTTTTGCCCAGCCGATTTGGTCTTGGAGCTGGTCCCAAAATTTTCTTTCTTCTAATGGTATCCCATAAGGGATTTCTCCTGCTTGTAAATTCATAGGTTGACCTGTCATTAGTTCATGTGGAGTTAACCCACATCCCTGATGAGAATTCCGCATCTTAATCAAAATGTTGGGTAAATGTTTAACCCAATGATTCCCATACTCAGAAATCATTTTCTTTAATCCTTCCTTCAGAGTTCTATTAGCTGTTTTGACTTTTACAGAGCTCTGAAGATGGTAAGGAGTGTGAAACCTTTGGTTGATTCCCCATGTGTTACACATTTGTTTTGTCACTTTTCTTGTAAAGTGAGTCCCTTGATCACTATGTATTTATTGGGGTACACCCTATGTTGGAATGATCCTTTCACTTATTATTCTAACTACTGAGTTTGCATCTTCCTTTTTTGTTGGATGAGCTTCCACCCATCCAGTATATTCATCTATCAAAGTAAGTAAGAAATGAAACCCTCCTGGTGCTGTTGGAAGAGGTCCTACAAAATCCATTTGTACCCTTTTCCAGGGTCCCAATGCTTGTGGGAGTCTATATTGTTTTCTCCTATTTTGTTTTCCCACATTGTGCATGGCACGTGTGACACATCTATCTATATGATTTTGGATGTCTATTGTCATTCCTTCCCATTTAAATCTAGAACTAACAATTTGTTGTAGTCTTTCCCTTCCTGGATGACCTAGGAAATTATGATAATAAGTTAACATTTTCCTTTTTCAGGCTCAATTGTTTGTACTCTGTGTAAAGGACCTTTTTTGAATTCTCCTGGTACCGAACAAGGTTCTGGAAATCTAACCCATTTCCATTCACTTCCTTGTATTATTTCAAATTCTTCTATTTTCTCTTTCTTAATGATGTCTGGCTGTTCTCTTCGGATTTTTACTAAGCTTCCTAACTGCTGATTATCTTTGTATTTGCATTTAAGGTCATATGAGCACTTTGTTCAAATTCAGGACCCCATAACAGTTTCATTTCATCTGTTCCTGTCAATGTTAATCCACATACAGTAGGTGATATGATGATCCCATCACACTGGATTTGGGTAGTTTTACCTAACTCACTTTCCACTCTCTGTTC
The DNA here is from genome assembly GCF_019279795.1 of Protopterus annectens. Lineage (NCBI taxonomy): Eukaryota > Metazoa > Chordata > Ceratodontiformes > Protopteridae > Protopterus > Protopterus annectens. The sequence goes on along the minus strand of NC_056725.1, from coordinate 161,350,478 downwards.
ATACTCTGTACACTGATCTTTACAAAAGTAAGCTGTACAATGTAAAGCTAAAGGATTTAGAGGTAAGTCCATTTGTATTTGGCACTTCTTCAAAATATTTTGTGCCATTTCCCTTAGTTGTTTTTCTTCCATGTCATTTACTTCCCATGCCCAGTACTGAGGAACATTTTGTATTGGATTGGTTTGTTTGGAGCCAAAGGCCCTTTCTTTTGCTAGCTAATCTACTATTTTATTAGCCTGAATATGCACCTCATTTTTAGTGTGGGCTTTGACCTTATTTATACTCACTGTAGAAGGATTGTCATCTTTTATCAAACTCCAAATTTCTGTCAACACTTCCTGATGACTGATTAGTTTACCATCAGCTGTAATCAAACCTCTCCTTGCCCAAATGGGAGAGATGATGTTAAGGCTTGGACTACGTATTCACTGTCTGTATAAATGTTTACAGGTCTGGGCAATAACAAGGCTTGTTTAACTACTTCTAGTTCAGCTCTTTATTTATTTTCATTTATTTATTTATTTTCAGTTTGATTACTGGGGAAGTCCACTGAGCCCAAAAGTGCCCGTTTTCAGTAGAAGCCCGGGGAGAAAAGCTCCATAAGCAATACAGTAAGGGTTACATAATTATAAAAGGTACAGTATGTAATACATATACCGTAACAATACAGTAAGGAATGCATACGTATAAAAAAGTACAGCGTACAGCACAGTTTACAGATATTAGAATACAGCACAATTTACAGATGTTAGCATTCAGAGCAAGCATGATCAACTGTCTTCACAATAAAAGATCTAAGGGTTTTTACATTCTTATACTAGAAGAGAGGAGACAGTTTACATGCAGTTATTTAAAATAAGTAAGGTATACACTTTACATGCAGTCAATAGAAATAAGTTGCTATTTACATTATATACAAATTTGAAATCATGTGAGAGTTACTTAATCAGTTAGTGAGAGCTTGAATCAGTTCTAGGAGAATAGTAATAGGAGTTAGAGAGAGGTTAGAAACAAGGAGTATAAAGAACTCCTTGGGGTAAGCTCTTTGTGCTGAGCATCCCCCTGGGAGACTACCTTTCCTGTGTTCTTTGGTCTCTGCATTGTATATTACGCATTCTGTCATAAAACACCCTCTTTCAGAGCTCCAGAATCTGGATCTATCTATGTACAATTCTGGTGCTTCTTCAATAGTGTTTCTCCCCATTTTCCAAGTCAGGACATTCATAAGATTCCCCTTGGTAATTAAACAGTTCTGGTAAAAACTTAATCCAAGGGATTTCTACTCTGATTCCTCCTTCCTGACTTGCAAAACTTGCAGTGATTCTACCAAGTCATGCATTATTCATGCCGTTTGGATTTCCTTCTAACTTGTCTGTCACTGGAGTATGTTTTGTCTGTAGCACAATTGGAGAGCCCTGAATCATGTGGCATGTTACTTCAGTACACCATTCTGCTATGATGGCTTGCTTCTCACGTTCTCTCATTCCTTTCTCAACTGGACTCATAGCTCGGGAATAATAACACTGTGGCCATTATAGTTAGACCATTGTGTCCAAACTGTATGATGAACTCTTTATCTCTTTCTGGGACACCCAAAGCAGGTGCAGAAATGAGTTCTTCCTTGACCTTACAGAAAGCTGCTAGTGACTCATCATTCCAGTTGAGAAGTTCATCTCCCTTTTTGTTTCCTTTAAGCATATTAGTCAAGGGTTTTGCTTTTCCTGTATAAATCTGGTATCCATTCCCTTGAGAATCTAAAGATTCCTAGGGCTTGCCTTAACCCTGTGACAGTAACTGGAATTGGTAACTGTCTGATTAGTTGCTTTTTGTCTTCATTAATGCTTCTTTGTCCTGCTGATACTGAATAACAGCCTGCATTTCATTGCTGGAACCTGTGTTCTGAGAGACTGCTTTTCAGTCTATCTGGAAATATACAGAGTTGAGTAGATTTTTTTGGTTTTAGAGTTTGTACTGTTTATTGTTACTTATAGTTTTTCAGATCTCTGCTGAAGCTGTTTTCCCCACCTCCCCCTATTTTCTGCTGTGTCTGGTATAACTGTTTTTTACAGCTTGTGTGCTATCTAACTCAAGGACCATTTGCATAAAATTAGACCTGTTAGTAACAGCCTGCATTTCATTGCTAGAACCTGTGTTCTGAAAGACTGCTGTTCAATCTATCTGGAAATATACAGAGCTGAGTATATTTTTAGGTTTTAGAGTTTGTACTGTTAATTGTTGCTGTGGTACGGCGGTAGCATTGTTACCTTACAGTAAGAGGTTCTCCCGTTCGATTCTCGGCGTGGCTTGGGAGTGCCTTCTGTGTGGAGTCTGCATGTCCTCCCCGCGGTTGGGTAGCATTCGAAAGACATGCATGCGTAAATGGGTGTGTCTTCATTGAAGTTTGGGCATCGAGCTGGCCCCTCGGCATTTCTTAAAAATCTACTGCTGGTCAGCGGACCAGAGTTCCGCTGTGGTGACCCCTTACCGGGAAAAAGCCGAAAGACAAACAACAACTGTTAATTGTTGCTTATAGTTTTTCAGATCCCTGCTGAAACTGTTTCCCCACCTCCCCCTATTTTCTGCTGTGTCTTCAGTTGGTATAACTGGTTTTTACAGCTTGTGTGTTATCTAACTCAAGGATCACTCAAGGACTCTACTATTCAGGTATTTCCAAAGGGCAACTTCAGGTGCACTCTCCACTCCAGCTGGTGAATCTGGGTATCCTGAGGCAATGTTATAACTGCCTAATGTACACAGACAGCCCTCTACTCCTATCACAAAACACTAACATATACGAGAGATGCAATTATACAGCCAAACTAGAAGCTAAACTGTCTCCACCCAAGACTTGAACAGACAGTCAAGAGGAGAAGGTTAACACTTGCACCACACCTCCAGCCACACACAGACCTACTAAAACAGCCCTGGCAAAAAATACACATAAATACACAAAATCATACTCGGAGGCTCTAAATAAAAACCTGCAAAAGCATCAGAGACCTCCAAAGCAGGCACCCAAACAACCTGCACTTCCCATCACAAACCAGAAAACATATAAAACACAAAATCAGTGTGCCGCACAATCACAGACCTTAAGGCGAAATAACATACCTAACACACTAGTAATAGGTGACTCTATAGTCAGGCATAATGACATCCCACTCACTAGGTTGGACAAGCAGAAGGTTACTGTTAGCTGCCTGTCAGGAGCCAGACTCCGCCACATAACATAAGCATTCAGGTCACTCCAGAACAAGTAGAAATATGACTCTGTCATTGTTCATGTTGGTGTGAATGACCTGAGACGTAGTTCTCTGGACTACATGAAAAGAGACATGGAAGAGCTCTCTGATCATGCAGCCCAGGTAGGTATGACCCTGACCCTGAGTAGCATCCTAAGAATGATACCGCAGTATAAAGAAAAAAATATCAATTTCAACATTTGGCTAAGCTTCTGGTGTCATTCAAAGGGGATCCAGTGACTTTCAGCCTGGGGCGACATGCTTGACAAGCCACGTTGCTTCACAAGAGATGACTTGCACCTGTCACCCCAGGCTTTTGAATACTGACCAAGGCTCTTGCTGCCCCCATAGTGCCTTTTTTAGGCAAGGCTCAAAAGTGAAACCCACCTCCATAAACAGTACAATTAACAAAAAACTGAGGGTTATGCTACTCAATGTCAGGAATTTAACTCTCAAAATGCAGGCGCTCAAAGCACTACTCAGTATGGAGAATGTCGACATCTGTGCAGTAACTGAAACCTGGTTCAAGGCTCCAGGGAGCACCCCAGTACTACCGGGCTACAACTCATACCACACGTTTCAGCCACAGAACACAGACTAAAACACAAAAGGAGGGGGTGTATCCATATTCATCAAGGATACCTACACCTCCAGGTTAGTGGCACAGCATGATATCTCTGAGATCATCCATGTGCAACTAACATTGGGCAAATCTGCAATGTAAATTGTGGCCTGCTACAGATCACTCTTCATGACCCAAGACCACCACCCCACCTTTCTGGAGACACTGGAAAACATGAAGGTCCTACCGAACACCCTGATATTGGGTGATTTCAATTATCCTACCATTCAATGGGAAAACTAAAGTACAAATTCCCAGGCCCAGAGTTTCCTGGAATTCATCAACCCAAATGCCCTGGATCAGTTGGTAAACTCCCCTACCAGGGGTGAAAACATATTGGACCTGGTCATCACCAACATGGACGACAGGTGTTCCACACCGGAGGTCAACCCGTCACTGGTTAGATCAGACCATAAACTAATCACTCTGGATGTCCACACCTCACCACCACCCCCAACTAAGGAAACCACAGTAAAAACCTTTTCTAAAGCAAACTTCACCTTACTTAAGACAGAGGTGGTAAGTTTCACAGCCCCCACACTAAAGGATAACACTACCCAAGATGCAGAAACCTTTACAAATGCACTCTATAAGCACCTACAAGGATGCATGGACCGTGCCATCCCTAGCAAAACCAAGACTCACTCCTCTGAGAGAAGTAAACCAGTTTGGTGGACCCCTGCAATAAACAGGCTATACAATAGAAGGAGGAAACTAGTTCAGAAAAAAAGCAAATCCCAAGAAGGAAAGACATCCCTGATCAGTATCAGTAAGAAACTAAGGTCCCTCGTGAAATCATCCAAGGCTAACTTCAAAAGAAAAATAGCCAAGGATTCAAAAGATAACCACAAAGCCTTCTTTAGCTATGTTAAGAATCTAAGTGGTAACTCACAGATATACACTGAACTAGTGCAAAATAGCACAAAATATACTGAGCCTACTGATATTACCAACATCCTGGCAGATAGATTCAGTGCAAACTTCACCACCCTCTCACCTTCAAAAGGGCCCACAACAATACCGGAAAAGTGTAGTGTCCCAAAAATCACAGATGCACAGGTGAAAACAGCCCTTTCAAAAGCCAAAAACACAGCGTCAGTGGGACCAGATGGTGTCCCAGGCTGCATCTTGCACGAACTACAGAATGAACTAACCTCCCACCTAAACACGCTGTTCAACCTCAGCCTCTCCATAGGCTACGTGTCCATAGAATGGCACACAGCAATGGTTATTCCTCTCCACAAATGAGGGGCCACAACTGACCCTAGTAACTATTGCCCCATAAGCCTGACTAGCCTGGTCTGCAAGGCTATGGAGTGCATCATCATGGAACTCATTAACAAAGACATTGGGAACCACCAAACACTTGACCCAACCCAGTTTGGCTTTGTTAAGGGCAGGTCATGCCTACTAAACCTGGTTGACTTCTTCGAGACAGTCACCAAGGCCATAGATGAGGGAAAGGTGGTTCACACAGCCTACCTTGACCTCGCCAAGGCTTTTGACACCATTTCCCACTCAGGTATTACAGAAAAACTCACCAGCCTAAACATAAACCCTTACGTCACGAGATGGGTTGCCAACTGGCTTACAGACAAAACTCACACTGTAAGAATAGCAGGCTCCAGGTCTGACTCTAAACCAGTCACAAGTGTTGTCCCACAAGGCTCAGTCTTGGGACCCCTACTGTTCAGCATATACTTCTCAGAAGTACAAGCAAACACAGGAGGACTATGGCTAACCAAGTTCACCGATGACTGCAAACTGGGAGCCATAATTGACTCTCCGGCTGACATGGACATCCTCCGAAAGGGCCTTACTGAGATGGACACCTGGTGTCAAAGTCATGGCCTCAAGCTAAATGCCAAAAAATGCATAGTCATCCCATTTGGGAAAAACAAAACACCCATGAATTACCACATAGGTGGCAGCCTTCTTAATACAGAAGAGGTAATAAGAAATCTGGGGACCCAGGTAGATAGTAATCTCTCCCTTGACAATCATATTGCCAAAGTAGTAAGGAAATCCTACTATGTGGCCCATCTAATTACTATGGGGTTCACATCTAGAAATAAAGAGGTTATAGTGCCCCTCTACTCGTCACTCATTAGACCCATCATAGAGTAAAATGCCCCATTTGGGATGTACCTCACAAGACACTTCCAACAGCTGGAAAGACCACAAAAGTACCTCACCAAGAGGATTACTGGCCTCAAACATATATCCTATGCATCCCGACTGAAAAAACTCTGGCTGTACTCAGAGGCATATCGCTTACTCAGAGGTGATCTCTGCCTGACTTACAAAGCCATGTCCAACTCAGAATTGATGGACATGCTCCACCTAAAGAAATCCAAGTCACTGCGAGCCACATGTCCTATTGAGCTAAACCTCACCTCAACAACAAATAGAACATGCTGGAGGGATAGATTCCTGTCACAGAGACTCCCCATGCTTTGGAAAAAAAATTCCAAATTACATCAGGCAGAGCCCCTCACTAACACTCTTCAAGAGAAACCTTGACGAGTGGATGGGTAACAGAAAATACACCCCTGGGATCACTTCATTGGCTCTGCTTGACAGAGGATCAGTTAATTAATCAATGGGGTGGTGAAAGCTGACACACTCTGGCTAGGCTTATAAATGCCCTCGGGCCGATAGCCTAGTAGCTACCTATGAACCTATGAACCTATCACTTGCATAAAATTAGATCTGCTAGTAACAGCCTGCATTTTATTGCTGGAACCTGTGTTCTGAGAGACTGCTTTTCAATCTATCTGGAAATATACAGAGCTAAGTATATTTTTTGGTTTTAGAGTTTGTACTGTTAATTGTTGCTTATAGTTTTTCAGATCTCTGCTGAAACTGTTTTCCCCATCTCCTCCTATTTCTGCTGTGTCTTCAGTTCGTATAACTGGTTTTTACAGCTTGTGTGTTATCTAACTCAAGGATCACTTGCATAAAATTAGACCTGTTAGTAACAGCCTACATTTCATTCCTGGCACCTGTGTTCTGAGAGACTGCTTTTCAATCTATCTGGAAATATACAGAGCTGAGTGTATTTTTGGTTTTAGAGTTTGCACTGTTAATTGTTGCTTATAGTTTTTCAGACCTCTGCTGAAACTGTTTTCTCCACCTCCCCCTATTTTCTGCTGTATCTTCAGTTGGTATTACTGTTTTTTACAGCTTGTATGTTATCTAACTCAAGGATCACTTGCATAAAAATAGACCTGTTAGTAACAGCCTGTATTTAATTGCTGGAACCTGTGTTCTGGGAGACTGCTTTTCAATCTATCTGGAAATATACAGAGCTGAGTATTTTTTTGGTTTTAGAGTTTGTTTCTTATAGTTTTTCAGATCTCTGCTGAAACTGTTTTGTCTCACCCACCCTCCTTATTTCTGGCTTGTAGTTTACATTTGGTGGCTTTTGCAGTTGCCTGCCCCAATGTAGATTTGATCTGGGACACTCCCCCAGTCCCATCTCTTTACCACATTCTACCCAATAAATTCCTTCTGCACTTGCTTTTAGTCCTTTTTAATTTAATTGCATTTTTTAAACTGTGTTTGGTCTAATATTGCTACATACTCAAGTGTGCTAGCTTGCACTGCATGTGAATTTTTTTACTCTGTTTTAGCTATTTTTCTGTAAAAAAAAATACTGTGAGCCTGTTTCCTACCTTTCCTGTAACTATTGTTCCAGATACAGATTTGCTGTATCCAGGACTGTATGTAAGCTTCTGAGCCCCCCAAGCCTTTCTGTGTTGGAGGGAAGCCTTCTAGTTTAATCAGTAGGAGTGTTAAGCACTAGGTAACCTGTCTACCACATAAGGAGTGGTTCTGGCCTAGAAATGGTAGTCATTGGCCGTTTGGGCAACCTTTTCCATGTCTGTCAACTTTCTGATTTGAAAGCCTGCATTTGCACTTGATTCTGTTCTGTAACTCATCTAGTGCATATACAAATTATTAGTTTTAGCACTTAAATTTGCTTATTCGTGCTCAGCACTTGTTCAGAACTTGTAAGTACTAAATAAGCTACTAATTACTATAGCACTCAACCTTCCTCATTACCTAGAGAAAAACAGTTTTTGTACTTTTCTCACTTGCTTAGAGAAAAACAGCTCTTGTACTCACTTTCCTCACTTATCTAGAGGAAAATATGTTTTTATTCAGGCATGGGCAAGGGTCAGCTCCCAGTGTTCTCTACTGTCTATCTGATGAATCTGGGCATCTTGAGGCAATGTAGAAATTGCCTCATGTACACAGACAAACCTCTCCTCCTACCACCCAATACTACAACCTGTGAGAGATGCACTTATCTAGCCAAACTATAGGTAAAGCTCTCTTCAACCAAGACTGAACTTGACAGTCAAGAGGAGAAGGTAAACATTTGCACCACACCACACTCATCACATAGTCTCACTAAATCTACACCACCAAAATCCATACATAGTAACACAAAAACATTCACGGAGGCTCTCAATAACAATCTGTCTAAGCAACAGCGACCTCCAAAGCAGAAACATAAGCAACCTCCATCCCCCAACACAACCCAAATGGCACATAGCCCACAGACTCAGTGTGCCACTCAGCCACAGGCAATAAGGCAAAACAACGTACCCAACACACTTGTCATATGTGACTCTATAGTCAGGCACACTCACCAGGCTAAACAAGGAGAAGGTTACTGTCAGCTGCCTGTCGGGTGCCAGTATTCGCCACATAGCCCACACACTCAGGTCACTCTGCAACAAGTGCAAATATTACTCTGTCATTGTCCATGTTGGTGTGAATGACCTGAGCCATATCTCCCTGGACTACATGAAAAGAGACATGAAAGAGCTCTCCGATCTTGTATCCCAGGCAGGTATGACCCTAGCCCTGAGTAGCATTCTGCCATCACCCAGAATGATACCGCAGTACAAGGACAAAATGATTGACTTCAACAATTGTCTAAGCTTCTGGTGTCATTCTAAGGGGATCCAGTATCTGTCTGCTTGGGATGACATGGTTGACAAACCACGATGCTTTGCCACAGATAGCCTGCACCTGTCGCACCTGAGATTCCGAATACTGGCTAAGGCTCTTGCCGCCGCTATAGTACCTTTTTTAGGCAAGGTTCAGATGACAAATTCACCACCATAACAGGAACAGGCAAGCAAAAACTGAGGGTAATGCTACTCAATGCTAGAAGTCTAAATCTCAAAATGCACTCACTTGAGGCACTCCTTAAAATGGAGAACATCAACATCTGTACAGTGACTGAGACATGGTTCAAGGCTCCAGAGAGCACCCCTGAACTACCAGGCTATAACTCATACTACACTTTTTGGCCAGGTAACCTGGACCAAAACACCAAAGGCGGAAATGTGTCCATATTCATTAAGGATACCCACACCTCCAGGTTAGTTGCTCAGCATAATGCATCCGAGGTTATCCAAGTGCAACTAACTCTGGGCAAAACTGCAATCCAAATTCTAGCCTGCTGCAGATCCCCCACCATGCCCCAGGATTCCCACTCCTCTTTTCTTGATGTACTGGAAAATATTAGGGTTCAACCAAACACCCTAATAATGGGCAACTTCAATTACCCCACCATTAACTGGGAAAACTACTCGTGTATCAACTCCTTAGCTCAATGCTTTCTGGAATTCATAAACTCCAATGCCCTGGAGCAACTTATCCACACCCCCACCAAAGGTAACATTATCTTAGACCTAGTCATTTCCAACATGAGTGACCGGTGTTCCACACCTGAAGTCAACTCCTCGTTGGTCCGATCCGACCATAAGCTAATCACCCTTGAAATCCGCCTCCCGCCCCACCACCATTTAAGGAAACCATGGTAAAAAATTTCTCCAAAGCCAACTTCATGCTTCTTAAGACAGAAGTGATGAACTTTATGACACCCATGCAGATGGATAATAAAGTTACAACTGCTGAATCCTACACAAATGCACTATATCAGCACTTATATGAGTGCATGGCTCGTGTTATCCCAAACAGAACCAAGACACTATCCTCCAAAAAACGGAAGCCAATCTCGTGGTCCCCTGCCATAAACAAACTGTACAAAAGAAGGAAGAAACTGTTGCAAAAGAGAGTAAAATCCCATGAGTGGAGGAGCTCCATGGTCAACCTCAGTAAGAAGCTGAGATCCCTTATAAGATCCTCCAAAGCTAGCTACGAAAACAAAATCACCACTGATTCTAAGGACAACCACAAAGCATTCTATAGCTATGTCAAGAATCTCAATGGCAACACCCAGACCTGCTCTGAGTTACAGCACAACGGCACAAAAATTACTGAACCCACTGATATTGCCAACATCCTGGCAGATAGGTTCAGTACTAACTTTAACCCCCCACCCCCTAAAGGGCCCATATCTATACAGGAGGAATGCAGAGTCTCTCTAATCACAACTACGCAGGTTAAAGCTGCACTCTCTAAAGCCAAAAACATAGCATCCATGGGACTGGACAACATCTCAGGCTGCGTTTTACACGAACTCCAGATTGAACTGGCTCCCCACTTAAGCACCATGTTCAATAATAGCCATGCATCAGGCTTTGTGACCACTGAATGGTGCACAGCAACAGTTATCCCACTCGACAAAGGGGGAGCCACCAGTGATCCTGGGAACTATTGCCCTATTAGCCTGATGAGCCTGTTCTGCAAGGCCATGGAATGTATCATCATGGAACTCATAAACAAAAACATTGGTAACCTCCAAACTCTGGATCCCACCCAGTTCGGGTTTGTGAAAGGCAGATCATGCCTCCTGAACCTGATCAACTTCTTTGAGGCAGTCACCAAAGCAGTAGATGAGGGTAAGGTGGTTCACACAGCCTATCTTGACCTCGCCAAGGCTTTCAACACCATCCCATATTCTGGAATTATAGCTAAACTCACTAAACTAGATATAAATCCCTACGTCACAAGATGGGTTGCCAACTGGCTCACTGACAGAACCCCCACTGTAAAAGTTGCAGACTCCAAATCTGAGCTCAAATCAGTGACAAGTGGAGTGCCACAGGGTTCAGTCCTGGGACCTCTCCTGTTTGGTATCTACTTCTCTGAAATACAGGCTAGCATAGAAGGCCTCTGGTTAATGAAGTTCACAGATGACTGCAAACAAGGAGCCATAGTCAAGTCCAAAAATGATGTGGACATCCTACAAAAGGGCCTCACTGAGACAAAAACTTGGTGTCAGAGCCATGGCCTCAAGCTCAGTGCCAAAAAGTTCAGTGTCATCCCATTTGATAAAAAACTCTGTACCCATGAACTACCACATAAGCAGCAATCTACTTAACACCGAATGTGTGATAAGAGACCTTGGGACCCAAGTGGACAGTAGTATCTCCTTTGATAGTCACATCACCACAGTAGTCAGGAAGTCCTTCTATATGGCACACCTCATCATAAAAGGGTTCTTATCCAGGAAAAAAGAGGTCATTGTTCCCCTCTACTCGGTACTCATTAGACTCATTATAGAGTACAACACCCCTTTTGGAATGTATCTCACAAGGCATCTGCAGCAGCTGGAAAGGCCACAGAAGTACCTCACAAAGAGGATTACTGGCCTCAATCAAATGCCCTACACTGACCCTCTCAAAAATCTCCAGCTTTACTCCGTAGCATATTGCCTACTCTGAGGTGATCTCTGCCTAACATATAAAACTATGACAAAACCCAGAGCTGTTGGACACACTACACCTAAAGAAATCCCAATCCCTCCGAGCTACACGCTCTAGGGACCTAAACCTTGTCACCACAATAAACAGGACATGCTGGTGAGATAGATTCCTGTCCCAGAGACTTCCCATACTCTGGAACAGGCTACCCATCTATGTCAAGCAAAGTTCTTCATTAGCACTCTTCAAGAAAAATCTTGATGAATGGATGGGAAATAGGAAATACACCCTGGGGATCACTTCTGTGTCTCTGCTCAGCAGTGGCATAGGAGAATAACTTTGTTGGGTGGCGTAAGCCAGGGAACCTTGTTGGTTAGGCTTACATAGGCCCTTGGGCCTATAGCATAGCACCTACCTATAAATCTATGAACCTATGATACCATGATACCCAAGAAGGTAACAGAATCTTTCATAAACTGACTCTTTTTAGGGTTCAGTTTTAATCCTGATTGTCTTACTGCTTGGAAACTTTTTGCTAATGCATTTAAGTGCTGCTTTTCAGTTTCTTTTCCTACAAAAATGTCATCCAGGTATTGAGTAATAGAAGGTATACATTCTAGTGGTTTTAGTATTTCCTGCATTACATGATGAAAAACTGTTGGACCATTATGAAAGCCCTGAGGCATTCTTGTCCAAGTATATTGCTGGCTTTCTACAGTAAAAGCAAATTTCTATTGTGAGTCTTTATCTAGAGTAATACTCCAGAAACCATTACTCACATCTAATGTCAAAAAAAATTTCATTTTTTCCTGAATCTGAGCAGTAAGATCAGGCATATGTCCTACTATTGGCAAAGAATGAGGTATCACCTTATTAAGTTCTCTATAATCAACAGTAAGATGATAACTTCCATCTGGCTTCTGTACAGGCCAGTATGGACTCTTAGCTGGTGAATAAACTTTTCTCACTACCTCTTGAGCTTCTAAAGCTTTCACAGTATTTAGTATTGCCTATTCTGCCTCTTTACTGGATATTGTTTTATAGTTTTCTTGGGACTGCCTCTTACTTTAAGAATGAAGTCAGGGACTTGTCCACAATCATTCCTATGTTTGGCAAAAATATTCTGATAGCAAAAAAATTAGCTGAGCCAACTCTTGCTTTGGTGTTTTTAATAACTCAACTAAATCATACTGTCCTGGGTCTTTGACACTGTATTTGCATAATGCTTCAGATATAATTAATATTTCATTTAATGGTCCCTTAGTCAATTCTCTGTTACACAAATCTATAATGTAACCTCTTTGTTTTAAGATATCATTTCCAATTATGTTTTGTAGAGAAGGATCTGATACCCATGCATGCTGGAAGGTGTCTTCCCTATATTTGTTTCTACAGGGAGACTTACTTGAGCTTGAGAGATGTTTCCTCCCAATCCTTGCAAATTTATAGTTCTTGTTCCTGGGAATGTTCTTGTAGTAATAGTAACTGCAGTTTCTGTATCTATTAAATATGTATCTAAGTGGTTTCTTACCCAAATCTGAGCATGTGGCCTTAGTGTTCTTTTTCTTTAATTTCATTATTTAAAGCTGTTAGTTCATCTGCTGTCTCTTTTACTTGTCTGTTTGATCCTTTTACACTTTCCTGTAAGTGGGAACATATTTTTTTTTTACAAAGCTTCTATAGTTCTGTGTTATTCTAATGTACATAAAAAATGTTGTAGGAGAGCTGGAATGAATATTTTCTTAACAAACTCTTTTATTTTGATTTGGTTTTCCCTACTCTGTAAACTAATAGATCAAAGAAGGCAGTTTATAAATAGGACTTCTTTTTTCCCCTTAACATTTGTTGCTTTTGACTGACCCATCCATGAATAATATATAATAATAATTGTGGATCTCTTGTTTGTGAATTCTCACTACCTTCACTATCTGCTTGGTTTATAACGTCTTCAAATCTGGGATAATTAGGAGATAAAATTAACCTTGATGCCGTAGCTTTCTCGGAGATCTTCTTTTCAGAATCTGACATCTCTCTTACTTCAGAGAATGAAACAAAACTGTCAGATTCTTCTTGAGACCTTTCCTCGGTAACACTTTCAGATTTCTCTTGAGACTTTTTTTCTTGATATGGTTTAGTAAATCTTAATAAATATTTGTTTCTAGATCTGGTTACAGGTAGTTTTTCTGGTATAAAATCTTGGTTTAAGTCTCTAATACTGTTACTTTTAAAATTCAGTTTCTCAGGTCTAATAGTTTCTGGTTGCAGTAACATCTGTGATGCCTTAGCCCTACCACATTTAAAAATCTTATTACCATGCAAATTCATTTAACTGCATGCCTCATAAATTATAGCTTACACATGTAACTACAAGAGAACAAAGCTTTAGTGCATTATACAAACAACAGAAAGACCAGAGTCTCACCCTATTTCGGCAGTGTGGAAATCCCTTCTTGGGAATCGCTGCGCAGCCTTTATTTTCCACCTTCGTTTTCCTGCGGATGAGACTCCATGGAGGAAAACTGATCCAACCTTTTGGATTCTTTTTGTTCTTCCTTCACCCATTGACTTTTAATGGCCAAGACTTTTCTGCAATATTTCAGCTTTACTTCAACTTTGGAACCTCTGCACGTTCTGCTTTGCTTCCTCCCGGGTTTCGGCACCAAAAACTGTAAAAGTATCTACAAGCACTGCACATATGAGGAAAAAATACAGGCAGTTAGAAGAACAAGAAAAATAAATGATCAGCAAAGCAAGGCATCCCAGGGTCAGTACAGTTTTTATTATTCCTTGACTAGCTAGTTTGGCTGACTGACAAAATACACCAGTTAGTACAGGACTTTTATACAGTTCTTGATAGATGCAGTCCTGCCTCTTTAGATATGCATTTTGTCCTAAGTTGGTCATGCAACTATTTTAAAAGTTGTTTTACAAGTTATTTTAAAAGTGCTGCTACAGCAGACTAACAGGTTTTCCTTTTTTGCAACAAGTACAAAGTAGTAATTTCTTGCTTCAGCTTGCTTTGTCATCATATGTTCTTACTGCTTAATTATCTTATCATAAAATCTCCAATAAGAAAGAGTCTTTATTATTGTTACAGCTCCAGTTTACATTATTGCTACTGTTGAATAATTCAGAATTAATGTAAATTTGCAACTTACAAAGTAATACAAAATCTTAATAAAAACTTCATATAAAGTCTGCAGCATGTATATGCAAGGCACAACTGGTTCTATCATTCATTCTATAGATAATATATGAAATAGAATAATATACATTTCCTGATTCTTTGATGTTTATGGCATATATGTACATTTTACAAATCATGTATTTTATATTATTTGCATTCTTTACAATATAGTTTAGGAATGTTTTGATAGAAATAGAAAAGTGAGTGTTTTATACAACTTCTAATAGAAGAGCCATTCCCTCTGTTACAATACATCAGTGTGTGACCCTTGTTTCCGGCTGCTGTGACCTAAGTAGCTGAGCTAACAATTCTAAAAAGAACACTGTGAAGTCTTATAGCTAACTTGCATCTGTTGTCTGACATTTGATTAGAGGAATTATTTTCAATATAAATATTTGCTTATATTACTAATTATGCCTTGATAAAGAGAGGAATTATTCATAAGCACTATCTTATCTTGGCTGATGCTCTTTTAGCCAGGCATTGTATTTCCATGCAGCTTTGCATTATTTTATGTTACTGGCATTCACATAAAAGATTGTTCACACATGCTGCTCAGAGAAGATTTCTGTAAGCTGATGTGGTGTCCCAACATTGCTTGAGATCCCAATGCTATAACACACATACACAGAGTTGGAGCAGTCAAGAAACATCTTTTTTGAAAAGCAGTGTGCTGAACAAGAAGGAGACTACACCCTTTCCAAAGATCTTCACTGTAGATTAATCAGAAATACAGTGACAAGCATGATTTCCATTAAGAGAGCATCTGGGGATGCCTTCCAGTACCCATGCAGCCGTGAACTTACTGTAATGGCAAAGCATCTCATAGAGTACTACCCAATGCTATGGGACTCTGCTCTTCATGTTTCCAAATACAGCACTGCATACTTCCCTGCCAAAGTGTAAACATCTGACACAGGTGTGCTAGGATGTGTTTTATATGTAAATCAGGCCAACATGTGTCTGTACCTATTAATTTCTGGGTTCAGTTTTATTAAATGAGATTCGTAACATTAACAATTTTGTTTGTCTGTTTCTTGTTAGGAATCAGTGAAGAAGCAGCTGTTGAAAAAGGTTCAGAATATGACGACCCCCAAAAAGCAGGGAGTGACCCCTTCAAGAAAGACCACAACACCTTACCTTTCAGGAGGATGATGAGACTGATGACTCTACAAGTTCTCTGATAGAGAGATCACTACAGTGTAACACCCCAGAGCTTGACCAGTTGGATGGTAAGAACACAAACTGAAATATAGTGTTTTTTATAAATGCAACTCCTACAAAGAAAATATTAAATTTCACACTATGTGTTAATTGCAATTACAGATAGTCTAAAGAAACAGGCATGGCATTATACAATTCTACAGGAGATGTACAAAAGCAAGGTCAGACCCAACAAGAAGGATGTTTCACAGCTCTTGGACCATGAATTCCAAGCAAGACATGCCTTCATTGATTCTGATGTTACTAAGGGGCAGGACAAGCCTACCAAGATTCTTCGAGCATATCCTTGCTTCAGGGAACTGAATCATATAAGTAAATGTGCTCATTTTAAGTAGACCTATATGTAACCATATTTTAAATGAGACATGGTGTAACAATATCAGTTAAGTCACAATATTAATGAATGTAGAATGAAAGATGAAAAACATATTATTTTTAAATACCCACAAAATCTTAAAACATTTGAAATGTTCTTGTTAATCCTTATTTACCCAGCTATAACTTTTATATATATGTATGTATATATATATATATATATATATATATATATATATATATATATATATATATATAGATATTATATATCTCTCTCTCTTTGGCTTTGTGTATGTGTCATCTTATGGATGAGTTCCGATGGATCCCTGATTGAGGCAACTCCTGTTCAACTGATCTGCAGACCTGCTCGGGGACCTTTTATGAGAAGGCACAGTTTTATGCAATATTCCGAAAGCTCATGAAGCCATCATTGCTGGACAAAGATAATTATAGCTCTTATTTGTTTCCATGTTCTTTTTGCTTCTGCAAACTTGGGCTTATACCGTCATACCGTAGGTAACATTCTGAGTATGGATAATAAGTACCTCATACTAGGGTTGTCAAACGGATGGAAAGTATTGATTTCATCATATATTTCAATTCATTTTTTCATGGTATCTACTCTACAAGATACACTTCTAGTTCAGTCTCAAATCTATCAAAAAATTAAACTCTGCATACGTCTCAGTGTTTCTTTATCACTGAAAAGACTTTACTGCATGCAAACAAAACTCCAGTGTAAATACACTTTGATTTATATATACTGTGTTGAGTATAGAAAATGGTATTGAATTTCAATACTTTTATTGGCATGTATCAAAATTTAAAATTTTTTATGTCATGACATCACAACCTCCTAGATGAATACAAAAAAATCTGAACTACCCTGTGGTTTTGAAAACAAGTGGCCACAGTAAATCAGATGTCTATTTTTGTTTTTAACAGTGAAGCACTCGATTGGCTTGATGAAGGCTTTACCAGACATGTTTCCAGCACCTGTGGCTCCACCCAAGAAACTGCATGCAAGTGAGGCTGTGCTTCATATCTTTGAGGTAAGAAATTTGTGAATTTACTTCAGCATAAATTTCAATGAATCATTTTTGTAGCCATTTTTATTTTTTTTCTTTGTTTTGGTCAGTGTAAAGAAGACAAAAAGCAAAAGCCAGCACCATATGAGTAAGTCAAATTTCTTTATTGTGGCAACACCATAAAATCAGACCGATTTTGGCACCTTTGCCTTCCTCAGTGTTACAACCACAAGCATAAATCACTGTCATTTATACCCTGATAAATTAGCATTTAAAGCAACAGCAACCATTAAAATCAAGGCTGTATTCCAACACACATTTTTTATAAGTGGTCATTAAGCCCTGGAGAAAATAAACCCCCAAGCCTAATGATCCAACCCTTCTCTTTTTTATTTAACATTACATGCAACCCTGATTTATTTGTCCTGTTCTCCCAGATTTTATCAATAATCGTGAAATGAAATTTAGCATTACTATCTTTGAGAATGTATTTGTATAATGCGTTTGATGTGCGTTTATTCCGAATTTCACTTAGATGTTCAGACATATGAATACGCAAAGATCTCGAACCCTGCCCTACATAGAAGGCAGAACATGAATATGTGGCTAAATAAATCAGACAGTCTGATCCACAGTTTGCAAAAAAACCCAATATCATAAATGCTACTTGTGTTTTTTACTGGAGAATTGTTTAGTCTTTAACATATGCCTACAGAAAGAACAATGCCCACATGTCTCCCCAGTCAAAGTAAACTGTTGTTCTATACTCCGGCCCTTCTTACCCCATTTATAATGGTTAAATAAGAGTCCAGATTCCGCCCTCTCTGATATGAAAATAGGCATTTTTTCTGGAAGAAGATTGGACAGTTCTTCATTAGCCAACAAAATATTCCAATTTTGATTGATAGTGTCCTTAATGATGTTAATATTCCTCCCATAAGTGGTAACAAACCAAAAGTATTTTCATCACCACACCTTTTCCCCTGATATTTCAATACATCATATCTATCCCGACCTGCCACCCACTTTCTAGCTGACATAATATTACTGTATTGATATCCCCTAATAAGAAATCTCTGCATGAGATCATCCTCAACATGCTCATAACTATCTACTGTAGAGCAAACTCTTTTGACCCATAAAAATTGTGACTTTGATATATTCTCAATAACATGGTGAGGATGAAGACTGGTGGCATACAACAAATCATTATATTGAGGATATTTATGAAAAATCTTAGATGACAATGTATTATTGTTTCTAGTGACTGTGACATCCAAAAAATATGTCTGTTGTGAATCCATATTGAGAGTAAATTCAATTCTCCACTTATTTTCATTCAGGTATTGAACGAACTCCAATAAATATGTCTCATCACCACTCCAAATTAACCAACAGTCATGGAGATATCTTCTCCAGATATATATTTCAGGCAAAAAAATATTATGTGCATTGTAAATGAGCAAATCCTCCAAGTACCCCATAAACAAATCGGCATATATGGGGGCAAAAGATGCCCCAATAGCTGTTCCTTGAACCTGCTAATAACAGTCACCTTGAAAATATAAAACATTTTTAGTAACACTTTCTGCAATGCATATTAACAATGTGTTAAAGCCCATTAGATAGATATCCCCATTCTCCAACCAATACTTCATGGCTTCTAAAACAACCCATTGAGGGATACTGGTATACAGTGCCATCACATCTAATGTGCACAACAGCCAATCTGTCTCCAACTGACAATCAGATATTCTAAGAAATTCAGTCATGTCCTGAATTCTTAATCTAACTACCTTTAATAAGGGCTGGAAATGTTGGGTCAAGAAGACTGAAAGGGGTTCAGTAAGGGAACCAATGCCAGACACAATCGGCCTCTCCGGTGGCTTATCCAAATTTTTATGAATTTTGGGTAACAAATAGAGGATTTGTTTTTGGGGGTCATCAACTATCAGTTGTTGTTTAGTGGGTGATGAAATTACTCCCACTTCACATGCCAACTCAAGAAATGAATCGATCTCTTTTTTGAAACAAACAGTGGGGTCCAGTGGCCTAAACATATAATCTCTAGCATCCTTTAACTGCCTATGTGCTTCTGATACATAATATTTAGTACCATAATAACCACTGCCCCACCTTTGTCCAACGATGTCCTAAAGTCTGTAACAGCATCTCCACATTGTCTATGCTTGTTATGCTTCCTTCCTCCTCTGTGTTGTTTGGGCCTAAAGGGTTGTCCATACCGTGTTGTTTCTTAGAGATAGGGGACCCCTGAGCAAGAACTTGTTCAACGTCTGTGACTGATGAATCATCCACCAATGTACTAATATAGTCTACACCAGATTTTTTGAGAATTGACCTAGGTCTTTTTCTCTTGGATCTAACTAAATTACCATCCCCCTCGGAACATTTGACACTTTTCCAAAAATCAGATGGTTTACGGAGTTCTTATGGAGTGCAAGTTCTTACACAGAGGTCCCCTATTTCTAAGAAACAATGGGGTATGGACCACTCTTTAGGCCCAAATGACACAGAGAAGGTAGGAAGCATAGCAAGCATAGACAATGTGGAGATGCTGTTACAGACACTAGGACATCGTTGAACAATGTGTACACTGTTCATATTTCCTCTGTGATTTGAACAGAAGCTGAACAACAACTATTGAATAAAGGACTTAAATATATCCCCAGCTTTTTTGTTAATGAGGATAGTGTGGTTAATGATGTTTTGGCATTTTGTCGTACTCTCAATTTAAAATTGCATTTTGTTCCACAGGATAGGGCTCAAAGATCTACTGACTTTCATTGTCAAAAGTCAGATTTTATGCCCCCTATGGATAAACATGTATCAGTATTTCAGGAATCAGTTATTAAGGATTTACACTTCAAGAATTGTCAAGCCAAGATATTGAATCAGAATTTAACAGCAGAGGAACAGCATGCATTCAAAAATTTGAAGAATAACAGAAATATTGTAATTTAAACAGCGGACAAAGGTGGGACAGTGGTTATTATGGTACTAAATATTATGTATCAGAAGCACATAGGCAGTTAAAGGATGCCAGACATTATATGTTTAGGCCACTGGACCCCACTGTTTGTTTCAAAAAAGAGATTGATTCATTTCTTGAGTTGGCATGTGAAGAGGCAGTGATTTCATCACACACTAAAAAACAATTGAAAGTTGCTGACACCCAAAAACAAATCCTCTATTTGTTACCCAAAATTCACAAAAATTTGGATAAGCCACTGGAGAGGGCAATTGTGTCTGGTATTGGTTGTCACAGTCACTAGAAAGAATGACAATACATTGTCATCTAAGATTTTTCGTAAATATCCTCAATATAATAATTTGTTGTATGCCATTAGTCTTCATCCACGCCATGTTATTCAGAATATACCAAAGTCACAATTTTTAGGGGTCAAAAGAGTTTGCTCTACAGTAGATATTTATGAGCATTTTGAGGATGATCTCATGGAGAGATTTCTTATTAGGGGATATCAATACAGTAATATTATGTCAGCTAGAAAGTGGGTGGCAGGTTGGGATAGGTCTGATATATTGAAATATCATGGGAAAAGGTGCGGTGATGAAAATACTACTGGGTTTGTTACCACTTATGGGAGGAATATTAACATCATTAAGGACACTATCAATCAAAATTGGAAAATGTTGTTGGCTAATGAAGAACTGTCCAATCTTCTTCCAGAAAATGCCTATTTTCATATTGGAGAGGGCAGAAGCTGAGCTCTTATTTTAACCATTATAAATGGGGTAATAAGGCTGGAGTATAGAACAACAGCTTACTTTGACTGGGGAGAAACTGATTGGATCATTTCCATGTGGGCATTGTTCTTTCTGTAGACATATGTTAAAGACTAAACAATTCCCCAGTAAAAACACAAGTCGAGTTTATGAGATTGGGTTTTTTGCAAACTGTGGATCAGATTGGCTGATTTATTTAGCCACATGTTCATGTTCTGCCTTCTATGTAGGGCAGGCATGTAATGTTAAATAAAAAGGAGAAGGGTTGATCATTTGGCTTGGGGGTTTATTTTCTCCAGGGCTTAATAACTATTTATAAAAAATGTGTGTTGGAATACAACCTTGATTTTAATGGCTGCTGATGCTTTAAATGCTAATTTATCAGGGTATAAATGACAGTGATTTATGCTTGTGGGTGTATCACTGAGCAAGGCAAAGGTGCCAAAATCAGTCTGATTTTATGGTGTTGCCACAATAAAGAAGGTATGACTTACTCATATGGTGCTGGCTTTTGCTTTTTGTATAATACTGAGGATTTTTGGCCTTTGCACCAGCCGTACTTGCGGGGGGTGTTCTTGGACTTAAGCAGTGTAAAGAAGAACCCAGCAGCTTTCTTCAGACAAGGCCATTCTTCATCCCTGTTGTGATTGTCTGTGAAATCAACTGCTTATTCGCCATTGGAGCCATGCCTTTGATAACCTTCCCAAAAGAGGGCATTTATAAAAGTGTGATGTAGCTCATGGCATGTTATTACACCTTTCACCTTACATATCGTAAATGCATTGTGACACTCCTGTCTGTGGTGTAGACTGAAGTACTGTCAGATGCCATCCATGACCGTGACATGACCTCTTCATATAGAAAAGCTATGGCTGAGCGGAAAAAGTTCCTTACTGAGTAGAAATGCACAAAACTTTGTTTTTATTCCCAGTCATTATTGTGTCCAATGTAGTGCAAGACATAAACTTCAAATTTGATATCTTTAATTGTTTGGCAGGGTGTTGGTTTAGTTTGCTGCTTGTCTATTCACTATATTTGATACATTGCATATGCTGACATTCTCATTTTCACAGAGAGCAATGACCTTGGGTAGGATTCACGAAGGCTTGCATGGAGTCTAAGAGTAGTGTAAGACTCCATGCAGCCTTCGCGATCCAGGAACAGCCCAAAGTCCGTGTAAGAGACCAGCTAAAACGTCTCTTACACGGAGTGGGCGTGGATAAGCTAATCACCTCACTTGCAGCCAAATAGCATGCAAATGAGGATGATTAGCAATCCAGGAAGCCCAAAACAGCCTGTGTAAGAGCAGTTTTAGCTGCAGAAATGTACTCAGTTGACAACTGAGTACGTTTCTGCAAAAACCACAATGGAGCCATGTCAGCTCCAAATAAAGGGTGCATATGTGTCAGGCAGCATGCCAATGGCCAAATATGTGGCCATTGGCAGGGTAACCTGATGCAAAAGTAATAAAAATATAATTTTTTTTTTGGTGATCGCCGATGTTTAAACCCAGCGCAGCCCCGCGCAAACAGGCTGCACTGTATAAATCATAAAAATGAAGGTTATAAACCCACAAATGTGGGTTTTATGCAATACATGGATTTTCAATGCAGGGACCAGCAGACCAAAAACAGCATGGCCACCGTGTAGTGGTTGCTAAGGGGGGAAGCTGAGTCTAAGAGATGTAACTAAGCATTAGTAGGCAATCTGATGCAAATGAGTGTTAGAATACTGAATTCCACTGTCACATAGCAAATGAGCACATTCTGAGTAGTGTAAGAATTACAGAAGGGGGAGGAACAGAGTAGGAGATAGGTGACATCACAGGGGGGAATGGCAGAAAGAAATGCAGTTCATTGGAGGTCAGAGTTACATGACAGATGTCAGACACATATCATGGAAAGAGGAGTGCCACAACATAAGCATGGGAAAGTCAAGAAATGGAAGGTGTACACTGTTGCCTACACCAAAGTTTCTTGCTGGGCGTGCATGCGCACGTGTGCACGCCATGAAGCACGAGTAAGACAGTGTGTGTGCGTGTAAGGCAGACTGAGCATGTGGGAGCATGTTGGTAGCTGTTTAACACTGTTTGCATGGGTGTGCACGCATGTAGGGCAGACTTAGCATGTAGAAGCCTGTTGGCAGACCTGTAACACTGTTTGAGCTGGTGTGTGTGTGTTTTAACCCGAATAAGATGATTCTGAACCATGTAAGCATGTGTGCGTGTGTGTAAGCCACTGTGAACATGTTTCTGCTGGTATACACGCTGCTCCTCCCCGAGGAAACAGAAAGGAAAAAGGAAGCAACATAATTAGTAGGAAGCTACCAGGGAATACTGCTGGAGCTAGCAGGTAAAAACAATTAGAAGCAGGCAATTACACAGGCAGAATAGTAGCTCAGCCCAACACTTAAAAATCTGCAAACAGCAGTGCAAGATGTTTCTCTCAAGAGACACTGCAAGACAGGAGTAAGCTATTAGAAGTAAAAACTGAAAAAGCTGAACTCAGAGCAGAAATGTTAGGGGCTGCCATAGCTGTCATAATGAGACATAGGTGACTTGCTGAGGGTGGTGACAATGCAGATGGTGCCAGACAACCCACAGTGAGGAGACGGAGAAGAGTGTACAAGCCCAGGGTCACCTACCACGGGTTACATGAGCTGGAGATAGTAGAGCACTATAGAGTGGACAGAGACCTCCTGCAGCAAATAGTGGAGCTGTGCAGGCCACGCCTCACGCACAGAACCAACAGAGGGGAACCCATCCCAGTGGAAACCAAGGTATGTGTTGGCCTAAGAATACTAGCAACAGGTACCTTCCAGAGACCAACTGGTGATATGATGGGGATATCACAGGCATCAGCCTCCAGGGTACTGCACCAGTTCCTGGATGCCATGTCAGCACATGTCGGTGATTATGTATATTTCCCCAATGCCCGTGAGGTACTGGCCAGCAATATGCGTCTCTTCCAGCAAATAGCGGAATACCCTGAGGTAGTGGGTGCAATAGACTGCACGCACATATGCATCAAAGCACCATCTGGTGAGCGGGGTAGGGCCTACATTAACCTCAAGGGCTTCCCCTCCATCAACTGCCAGGTCGTGTGTGATGCCCAAGGCATAATAATGAATGTGTGTGCTGGCTGCCCTGGGAGCTACCATGATTCCCACATCTGGCATTTGACGCAGCTGTACCAGAAATTTGCCAATGGGGACATCCCGCACGGACACCTAGTGGGGGATGCAGGTTATGCACTGGAGCCGTGGCTGATGACACCCATCAGAAACACACACACACCTGAACAGGAACGCCATAATGAGGCACACGCACAAACACGTAATGTAATAGAGCGTGTGTTTGGGCTGCTCAAGTCACGGTTCCGGTGTCTGGACACATCTGGTGGAGCCTTGCAGTACACATCAACTACATGTACCCAAATTGTCATGGTATGTGCTATGCTACATAATATGATCTTGCAAAAACAGCTGCAACAGGACCAGCATAGGGCTGGGCCAAACAGCCCCCCACCATTGCCAAGGCCATCACAGGCAGAGCGTGACTCGGAGGAGGAACAACCTGAGCCTGCCCCAGTAGGCAGAAGGAGGCATGCCCAGTATGCCCTGGCCTTGGCAAAGAGGCAACACATAGCACATACACTGGCTCAGTAGGAACCCTGGGAATGATACCCCCTCTGACTCACTCAGATAATAACAGGGATGCCTAAAATGACATGACCTGCTCACAAACATGTACAGGGAGTGTAATATGTGCATCCGACAGAGGCAGCCCTGCAGCACCACCTGAGGCATGAATGCCATGTGTTAAGTAATGTAACACCATGTACTATATGCACACCTGAGGACCCTGACTAACATCCTACCCTCACCAAGCATCATGCCACAATATGACACAATGAGATGATCAAGTGCAATAATTGACTGAAGTATCGCAGTTAGTCAAAGGGGATCCAATGTGTGCCAGCCTGGGATGACATGCTGAGCATGACATGATGCTCCACCTGCTAGGACTGGCGTGCACCTATCAGTGCAGGCTGTATGGGTACTGGCAAAGGCTGTTGTTACCCACAGCGTGCCCTGAATAGGTAAGGCTCAAAACACAAACCTACCTCCATAGGTATCAGAAGGGATAAGAATAAGATAAGGGATAAGTCGAAACAGCAAGATGCATGGAGTGTAAACT
This sequence comes from Protopterus annectens, assembly GCF_019279795.1. Classification (NCBI taxonomy): domain Eukaryota; kingdom Metazoa; phylum Chordata; order Ceratodontiformes; family Protopteridae; genus Protopterus; species Protopterus annectens. Next base: position 161,325,265 of record NC_056725.1, on the reverse strand, counting down.
CACCCAGTATGCAGAATGTTGATATCTGTGCTGTAACAGAAAACTGGGTCAAGGCTCACAACAGCACCCTAACACTACCAGGTTACACCTCATACTGTGCTGTACAGCCTCAAAACATGGAACAAGCTACAAAAGGAGGGTGACTAGCAATAATTGTCAAGGATAACCACACCCCCATGTTGGTACCACAACAAGAAGCAGCATGGACTAGCCATGGTCAAGTAACAGTGGCTAAAACTGCCCCCCAGTTTATAGCTTGCTACAGACTACCGTCCCAACACCAGGAACTGCACCTGTCCTATGCTGGAATACATGAATATATCAAGTCCTCCAAACCACATTATATTGGGTATCTGAAAATACCCAGACATAGACTGGGAGCATTATACTAGCTCCAACACTGTAGGACAAAAGTTCATAGAATCCATAAACCAAAATGACCAGGAACAACGTACCACTCCCACAAGAGGGGTAAGCATACTGGATGTGATAATCAGCAACATGGGTACTGGATGGCAAGACGAGAAGTGTATTGCTCACTGGTAAAACCAGACCATAGAGTAATCACACTGGCTATACAAATCCTGACCACAGTCCCTGGCCAGAAAACCACAGTGGAAAACATGTGTAAAGCAATATTTGCACTCCTCCAAACTGATGTGGAATCCATTAAAGGTCCTGTGCAGGTGCAAAATATGGGCCACACCTCAGAACCTGTAATACAGCCATTCCATGAACACTGCCAGGAATGCTTGGATTATGCAATCCTAAATTAAAACAAGACACAATGCCATACATACAGGCATCTGGCATGGTGGACACCAGCCATAACCAAACCATGCAAGAGAATGAGGAAGCTACTACATGATAGAGCAAACATAAACAATGAAGTCATCACTGATCAGTAGTATGGCAATAAAATATGTCCACACATACAATCCACTAAGGCCAGCCACAACAAGTTGAATCTGTGAATCTTGAGGCAATGTTACACCTGCCCCAAGTACACAGACAACCCCCAACTCCCCCCCAAGAAATACAAATATATGTGAGAGATGCAACCATCTATCCAAACTGGAGGCTGAGCTCCCTCAACTCAGTACTCCCAAAACTAATCAGGAGGAGAAGGTAACCACACACACCACAAACACAGTTCCACATAGACCTATCACAACTGCAAACCAAAGACATAAACACAGAAGAACATTCCCGGAGGCACAAATTACAAACACAGCACACCAACAGAGGCCATTAAAGCAGACACCCAATCAAACAACCTCCAAACATAGCACATGCAACACATAGTACACAAAGCTGGTGTGCCAAACAGTCGCAGGCCAGAAGGAAAAACAACATGCCTGATACAGTTGTAATAGGTGACTCCATAGCGAGACACACTGCTGTCCCGCACACCAGACTGAACAAGGGAAAGGGTACAGTAAGCTGCCTGTAGGCTGCCACAATACACCACATAACACAAGTATGCAGGTCACCCCAAAGCAAGTAGAAATATGATGCAGTCATAGTCCATGCTGGTGTGAATGACCTGAGATGTACCTCCCTGGACTACATGAAAAGAGACATGGATGAGCTCTCTGATTATGTAGTCCAGGCCGGTATGACACTCACCGTTTGCAGCATCCTACCCTTACCAAGAATGATGCCACAGTATAAACACGGAATGATCAGTTATAACAAGTGGCACACTTACTGGTGTCATTCCAAGGGGATCCAATGTCTGTCTGCTTGGGATGTCATGCTTGACAAGCCACGCAGCTGTTCCAGGGATGGCTTGCACCTGTTACCCCTGGGTGTCTGGATATTGGATAAGGCTTTTGCCACCTCCATAGAGCCTTTCGTAGGCAAGGCTGAAAAGACTAACCCACCACCCTAAAAAACATAAGTGGAAAGAAACATAAGGGTAATGCTGACCAATGCCAGATGTGTAAACCCCAATATGCATGCTCCTGAGGCCATCCCCAGTATGGAGAACATTGATGTCTGTGCAGTGACAGAAACCTGCTGCAAGCCTCCTGACAACACACCAGCACTACCAGGTTATACCACATATCATGCGTCATGGCCCCAAAACCTGGAACAAAACATAAAAGGAGGGTGAGTATCCATATTCAGCACAGATACCCATACATCCAGGTAACTGACAATGCACAAGGCATTGGAGTCCACTCATGTGCAACTAACTGTAGGCAAGACTGCTGTACAGTCTGTAGCATGCTACAGACCACACTCTCACACACAGGAACCCCACCCAGCGTCCTGAAGACACTGGACAGTATGAATGTCCCACCAAATACCAAACAAGGTACCACAAATTACCACATAGGTGGTAAACCATTATGTATGGAAGGAGTAATCAGGGACCTAGGGACACAAGTGGACAGCAACCTGTTATGTGACACTCACATTGCCAATGTGGCTAGGAAGACTGTCTACATTGGACACCGTATCATGAAAGGATTCACATCTACGTCAACAGAGGTCATTGTGCCCCTATACTGTTCTCTTATCACATCCATAATCTAGTACAATGCCTCATATGGGATGTACCTTACCTGACACCTGCAGCAGTTAGAAAGACCTCAAAGGTACCTCACCAAGAGGATAAAGGGTCTCAAATATATGTCATATGCTGCCTGGCTGTAGACACCCCAGCTGAATGCAGTCACATACTGCCTACACAGAGGTATTGCATGCCTGTTGTACAAGACCATGCCCAACACAGGAGTAATGGACATGCTCCACCCCAGAAAACTCAAAGCCATCGGAGCTGTGAGAGTGAGAGATGTCAACCTCAACACATAATGAAATAGGATGTGCTGGAGGGACAGATACATAATCCAGAGGCTCCCCACACCGTGGAACAGAATCCCACTCCATGTTAGGCAGAGCCCCTCACTGACACTCTTCAACAGGAATCTTGCCAAGTGGATGGATGATCGTAGAGTTACACTGGGGGTCTTCACTGTGTCATGTCCAGACAGAGGCACATTAAAGCAAATCATAAATGGCCATAATATTCACATAGCAAGGGGTGGCGAAAGCTACACACACTCTGGCTAGGCTAACAAATGCCCTAGGGTGGATAGCCTAGTATGAACCTATGAACCTATGAAGATACACATTGTACAGGACACTAAGGATAATCCCAAGGCTTTCACAACTGATGGTAGGAACCGTGTTGGGAATTCACAGATATGTTCTGAATCACACAAATATCACAAACAACATACCAAACACACACACATATTGCCAACATACATCCTGACAGGTGCAGTGCAAACCCCCCGCCCCCCTGAATGCAAAATATCTATCCCAGCAGACTGCTGGCCCCCTGACATTGCAGATGCTGAGGTAACAGCCAGCATCTACAAAGCAAAACACACAGCAGCAATGGTATGAGATGGTGTCCTGGGCTGAGTCCAACATGGACTCCAAGACGAATGGAATGCCAAATCACACTACTGCTCAATGTCAGCCTTACCACAGGATATGTACCCAAAGAGCAGTGTACAACAACAGTGGTCCTTCTCAACAAAGGTGTTGCAGGCCAACATGGAAGGACTGTGTCTGAACATGTTTGCAGAGGACTACAAACTGCTCACCATATATGATCCACCTGCTGACACAAGCATCCCACAAAAGGGCCACATAGAAACAGACAACTGGTGCCATAGCCATGTCAGCAAGCTAATTGCAGAAAAGTGTATAGTCAACCCCCGTGGATATACAGTAAGTGCCCACCAATTACCACATAGGTGTTAACCCATTACGTACTTAACATGTAATGAGAGACCTGGGGACACAAGGTGATAGATATCCTGCATTGGACAAACATGTGCTGTAGTGTTTACAGAAACATACCATATACCCACCTAATCATGAAGGTTGTCAGATCTAGATAAGGGAAGGTCATTGTGGCTCTGCAGTCATCCTTCATCAGCGTTACAATTGACTACAATAGCCCCTGTGGGATGTACCTCAGCAGACACCTCCATCAACTGTAAAGTCCCCAACAGTACCTCACCAGGAGTATCAAACAGCTTGCACAGATGCCATGTGTTGCCTGATTAAACAAACTGCAGCTACACACACTGCCATACTGCCCACCCAGAGGCAAGCTGTGCCTGATGTATAAAGCCATGTCCAAGCTGGTATCAATAAACATGCTGCACCTTGTACAATCTGAATGGCAGTGAGCTATGCACATGAGACACCTGAATCCCAGCACTGACTTACATGGGACAAGCTGTACTGCATGATCCATAACACAGAAGCCACCCCCACCCATGAGTGAACTCCCAGTACAGGCTACCCATAGAGTCACTTATCGATTCTCCTCAAGAGGAATCTTGATGAGTGGATGGGAGATGGTAGCTTTATCCTGGGTATCACTGTCATGTCACAGGTAGACAGAGGCACAGTATGCTAACCATGACATATGTCATGGCAAACTCCACTTACAATGTGTGTCGAAGGACAAACACACTCTCCTACTAGCATTAGAAATTGCCTAGGGCACATCGCTAGTGTTTGCAAATGTACACCTATGTTGTGGAATACACTACCAATGTTGGACAAGCCTGGTTTAAGTAGTTCATATCTGAACATAATGCAACATGGTCAGATGTGCACAACTGGCCCCTAACCAGGCTGTTGTGCTCACTATGGAAATGTAAAGCAGTGATAGGACTAAAGCCCAGGATACTGTCCACCACAGTCAAAGTACTGAACCAGTACACTATACAGTACTACAGTGTTAGGTCAGTGTGAAAGGATGTTGACAACTGTATGCAAAGTATCCCATGCAAACCCTGCAGGCACAGTATAATCCTGTTGTGTTCACACACAAAGCAGTTGTACAGTAACTACACAACATGACACACAACACACAACCATAAACGGGAGATATTTGTTGAAGTTCACACTCATCCACAAATGTGGTGGGCTGCAGAGTTCAACATATGGAAAGCTCACACTGGGCATGCTCACACACTTTGATAAATGAGACATATGTCAGACAACATGCCACGGGAAGGCTGAACTAGGCAGGCTCACACACTTAGGCCAAATCTCAGTTTAGCAGTTGGCCACACATATCTGGTATTTTTACGTGTTATTCCAGGAACCAACCACATTACAGCAATCTGCCCAGTGCACACAGTTAAATGACTACAGAGACATATGTGATATAGTGGATCCCTCCCATATGCAAACATCTTCCACAGATACACAAGTTGTTCATACAAACAGGGAATGCTATGGCAATAAAGACGTGCAAACAGTCTATCAGCAACAAATAATGTGCATTTGACAATTAAACATATGGGTGTAGAGGTCAACACTAGGCTGTTTGCCCTAGGGAATGACAGCTTAGCCAGAGTGTGCTTGGTGTCTGCCTCCCCACAGGATGCACATTCCCCTTTCTAAACACTGATGATGTCAGCACCCTATAAGTACAGCAGGAGAAGGGAAACCTCCCAATAATGCGAATAGCGTGCTCTGCTAATGCGTCCGTCTCAGGTATCATAACATAGTTAGGTAGGGGTTTAAATCCTGCAAATGCTCAGTGTATGTGGGTGTGTGTGAGTGGGGTTGGTGTGTGTGCAAGTCTGTGGGAGGGAAATGTCCCTTTTGGCAACTAGGAGAACAGACTACAGGATGCACATTCCCCTTTCTAAACACTGATGATGTCAGCACCCTATAAGTACAGCAGGAGAAGGGAAACCTCCCAGTAATGTGAATAGCGCTCTCTGCTAATGCATCCGTCTCAAGTGTCATAACATAGTTAGGTAGGGGTTTGAATCCTGCAACTGGCAAGTGTGTGTGTTTGGATGAGGGGGGTTAGTGTGTGTGCAATTGTGTGTGAGGGAAATGTCCCTTTTGGTAACTAGGAGAACAGACTACAGGATGCACATTCCCCTTTCTAAACACTGATGATGTCAGCACCCTATAAGTACAGCAGGAGAAGGGAAACCTCCCAGTAATGCGAATAGCGGGCTCTGCTAATGTGTCTGTCTCGAGTGTCATAACATAGTTAGGTAGGGGTTTGAATCCTGCAAATGCTCAGTGTGTGTGTGTGTGTGTGTGTGAGTGGGGTTGGTGTGCGTGCAAGTCTGTGTGAGGGAAATGTCCCTTTTGGCAACTGGGAAAACACAATACAGGATGCACATTCCCCTTTCTAAACACTGATGATGTCAGCACCCAACAAGTACAGCAGGAGAAGGTATGTGGCATGGACAATGATGAGTCATATGTGTCCATGCCTCTGACTGACCTGTATGCTTGTGTTATGTGGTGGACCATAGTGCCCCACAGGAATATCACTGTGACCTTCACCTTGTCCAGCCTGGTGAGCGTGACCACACTGTACCAGACAATAAAGGTAGCTAACACAACTGTGGCAGGTGTGTTGTCTAGCCGTACAGGCTGTAACTGGCACACAGGATTTGTGTGCTATGTGTGATGTGTTCAGGCATAACGTATGCCTGTGTGCCAGCTGCAGAGGTGTGTGCCACTCAGGCAGGATGCTATTCTAAGGCTCCACGAATGGCCCAGTGTGTTCATGTGCTTGTATTGCTGTCAGTGTAGGTCTACATCAGACTGGTATTGTAGTCACTGTAGTATTGCATGCCACCTGACAGGTTATGCCAGTACTGGGTTCAGAGTGCTTGGTCCCCAGTTTGGCTATGTGGTTCCATCTCATACATGTGTTGTACGTCCATGTGTAGGGGAGAGGGTTGACTGTGTATATGTGGCAGCTGTGACATTGCCACATGACCCACATATTCCACAACTGTAGCATAGAGGTGACTGACAACTGGCCTTTGAACATGCTACCATAGTATTGTGATTGCCATGGTGATTAACAGCACATAGGGCCAATGTGGAACAAGGTACATAGGTTCATAGGTTCATAGCGTCATACTAGGCAATCTGCCCTAGGGCATTTAAGAACCTAGCCAGAATATGTTTGGCTGTCGCCATCCATTGTAAATATATCTTGCCATGCCCTTTTCTGAGGTTAGTATACTGTGCCTCTGTCTGACAGTGACACAGAAGTGATACCCGGGGTAAACCTACAATGTCCCATCCACTCATTAAGATTCCTCTTGAAGAGCGTCAATGAGGGACTCTGCCTAACCTGGACTGGGATTTTATTCCAGAGTGAAGTGAGCCTCTGGGTTATGAATCTGTCCCTCCAGCATGTCCTATTTATTTCAGTGCTGTGGCTCAGGTCTCTCAAGCGTGTAGCCCGATGGGATTTGGATATTCTCAGGTGCAGCATGCCCATTAATTCTGGGTTCAACATGGTGTTATACATTAGGCACAGATCACCTCTGAACAGGCGGTATGCCACTGAGTAGAGCTGGGGTTTATTTAACCGGTCAGCATATGGCATCTGTTTGAGCCCTTTGATCCTCTTGGTGAGGTACTTGTGGGGTCTTTCCAGTTGCTGCAGGTGTCTGGTAAGGTACATCCCGACAGGGGGATTGTACTCAATTATGGGCCTGATGAGGGATGAGTAAAGAGGCACGATGTCCTCCCCTGATGTAGATGTGAATCCCTTCATGATGGGGTGGGCTATATACAATGTCTTTCTAACCACTTTGGCCACGTGGTTGTCAAATGAGAGATTGCTATCAACTTGGGTCCCCAGGTCCCTAATTACTTCTTCTGTACTTAATGGAGTACCACCTATGTGGTACTTTGTGGGCACTTTGTTTTTGCCAAAGGGGATGACTATACACACTTTTGCATTCAGCTGGAGGCCATGGCTCTGGCACAAGTTGTCTGTTTCTATGATGCCCCTTTGGAAGATGCTTGTGTCGGCTGGAGAGTCGATTATGGTGGCCAGTTTGCAGTTATCTGCATATTTGGTCAGCCACAGTCCTTCCATGTTGGCCTGTACCTCTGATAAATATATACCAAACAAGAGAGGTCCCAGGACTGAGCCTTGTGGGACACCACTTGTAACTAGTTTGGAGTCTGGCATGGCTCCAGCAATTCTAACCATGTGGGTTCTGTCCTTGAGCCAGTGTGCAATCCATCTAGTGACATAGGGGCTTATATTTAAGCTGGTGAGCTTCTCTAGAATGCCTGAGTGGGGTATTGTTTTGAAGGCTTTTGCGAGGTCCAGGTAGGCTGTGTGAACCACCTTCCCCTCGTCAATGGCCTTAGTGACTGTTTCAAAGAAATCAACCAGGTTTGAGAGGCAGGATCTGCCCTTAACAAAGCCAAACTGGGTATGAACCAGTGTCTGTAGGTCCCCAATATCTATATTTATGTGGTCCATGCTGATCCTTTCCATAGCTCTGCAGACCAAGCTAGTGTGGCTTATGGGGCGATAGTTTCCAGGATCCGTTGAGGCACCACCTTTCTGTAGAGGGACCACTGTTGCTGCACGCCACACTTTGGACACATATCCTGTAGTAAGGCTGGGATTGAACAGTAGGTTTATGTTTGGTTGTAGCACGTCTTGGAGGTCATGTAGGACACAGCCTGGGACACTGTCTCGTCCCATTGATGCAGTGTGTATTGCTTTGGAGAGGGCGGCTCTTACCTGAGCATCTGAGATGTCAGGGGGGCAGCACTCTGCTGGGATACATATTTGCCCTTTCAGTGTGGAGGGGGGTGAGAAGTTTGCACTGAACCTGTCAGCTAGAATGTTGGCAATGTCTGTGGGTTTGGTGTTTCTATTGACATTTTGGACTACCTCTGAGCATATCTGGGAATTACCACCCAGGTTCCTAACATAACTAAAGAAAGCCTTGTGATTATCCTTAGTGTCCTGTGCAATGTCTCTCGAAGCTGGCCTTAGACAATCTTATGAGTGCCTGTAGTTATTTGCTAATACTGATCAGTGATGCCTTCCCTATTTGGGAATTTGCTGTATCATTTAGTAGCTTCCTCCTTCTATTGTGTAGTTTGTTTATGGCTGGGGTCCACCAGACAGGACATCTGCCTTTGGAGGATTGGGTCTTGGTTTTATTCGGGATCACATGATCCATGCATTCCTGAAGGTGTCCATAGAATGCGTTTATAGAGGAATCTGCGGTCTGGTCTGTAGTTTCCACAGGCCCAGGGGCTTTGAAGGTTTCTACCTCAGTTTTGAGGAGTGTGAATTTGCTTTTGAGAAGTTGTTCACTGTGGTGTTCTGGGCAGGGGATGGGGTCGGGATGTGAATATCCAGTGAGATTAGTTTATGGTCTGATCTTACCAGTGAGGGATACACTTCTGGTCTGCAGCATAGAGTCCCCATGTTGGTGATGATCAGGTCCAGTATGTTTCCCCTTCTTGTGGGAGTGGTAACAAGTTGTTCCATAGCATTTGAGCTCATATATTCTAGGAATCTTTGGCCTAGGGTGTTGGAGCTAGAGTCATGCTCCCAGTCCATGTTTGGGTAGTTGACGTCGCCCAATATAATGGTGTTTGGAGAGACCTTCATATTTCCACTGTTCACAGGACGGCCGAGTGCAGTTCTTGGGTTTGGGAGGGTGGTCTGTAGCAGGCTATAACCTGGAAGGCAGTTTCACCCATTGTTAGTTGCACATGGATAGTCTCTGATGCTTGGTGCTTTGCCACCAACCTGGAGGTGTGGGTATCTTTGATGAATATCAATACTCCCCCTCCATTTGTGGTTCATTCCAAGTTTTGGGGCTGAAAAGCATGGTATGAGGTTAAACCTGGTAGTGCTGGTGTGCTCTCAGTAGCCCTGAACCAGGCATCTGTTACTGCACAGATATTGATGTTCTCCATGCCAAGGAGGGTTTCGGATGCATGCATCTTGAGGTTTAGACTTCTGGCATTGGGTAGCATTACTCTCAGTTTCTTATCCCTTGTGATACCTATGAAGGTGGGTTTGTCATTTGAGCCTTGCCTAACATAGGCACTGTGGGGGTAGCAGGAGCCTTTGCCAATATCTGAAAGCCCAGGGGTGACAGGTGCAGGCCATCCCTAGCGAAGCAGGTGGTTCAACAGAAGATGAATATGTGAGGGTGTAGTGCCTGTGATTAGTTAGCAGTAGCATATATGACTGCTCACGTGGACACATGCCAGGTAAGTCATATGCAGTGTGTCACAGGCAATGTACATGTGAACAGGACAAACAGTGACATTCTGTCAAGTGAGACATGGACATACATATAGTAAGTTATGCAGATGTCACTAGGAGTCCACAGAAGCTCTGTAACTATGCATTGCAGGTGGGATCAGTATTTCAGGGTAATTGCAAGCAAACATGCATGCAAACAAAGCTACAGTAAGCAGGGCTGCATGTAGTCCATTGTACAACAAACAAGCTGTACCACTTCCAGTAGGTAACACTGCAAATATGCAGGCACTATGCACATGTACATGGAAATACACAGGTCAGATGGCTAGGGTCCAGTCTCAACGCACACAAGTGTACAGACCATGTACTGTCAGGATGTACACTAACTGGATGGAAACCCATGTGCTCATACCTGCAGTAATACACATGTCAAATAACAGACACTGAGCCTTCACTCAGTGGTTCCATGCTTAGTAGGATGTATGCTACCTGGCCTGCCACCACAGTATCCCTGACATGTATGGGGACTCTCCCTCCTGTGACAGTTAGTTTTGTGTGTTGGGGCTGTCTAGCATGGTATGAGATGTGAGCTTACAGTGCTAGGGTGCTCCTGTGTGTCCTGTACCAGTCGTGTAGTACTGCACACATATCAACATCCTCAAACATCCGCATTGCAGAGTCCAGTGTGGGCAACATGCCACTTGCAGTTTACATGTCCATAATTGCGTATTACTACATTCATTACCTTATCCCCTATGCTACCTATGTATGTAGCCTTCTGTTGACATCCTTACCACCAGTATGCCAACATGTGCAGATGATACACTATGGTACTTACCATGGGTGTAGACAACAGTACATGACAATCACACCCTTACTGCATCTGGCATGCTGTGATATACCCACAATTAATTCAGCACACAGTACTGTTAACAACATGATACTATTACTACACGTCTATGTGGTCACCCTGTGCATCAGCAACATGTTAACCTGTACCTGCACAGATGTTACAGATTGCAGGAGGTGGCACAGTTTCATCATATGCACAGTGTGTGAACTTGGTATGCCTGAGTCAGCCACCGATACCACCGATTGACATGTATGTGTATGTGTGTTGGTGAGGGACAGCAGTACAAGGTGGGGCAATGTTGATGCAGTGTGTGCGTGTATGCGGTAGCCCTAGGTGTTGTCAATTCGCAAGTGTGTATGGATGCACACAGTTCCACCTCATGGCTGCCATATACTGGTGTTTGTGGACAGCCACAGACTGTACCTGCCAGGTCATACAGATCAGTGTCTCTGGCCACGGACATGGTACCTGTGCCTTGCAGGGGTGCTACGGACCGTATCCAGTACCAACCCAGACTGGGTACTGTCATCAGAAGCAGGTGTTCATTGACTGGACACAGATCCCTGTCGGGCCTGGCCAGAGCCACGTGCACGTGGTCTCCTGGGGCGGTCTGATGACAGCACAGACCCAGCATTGCTGGGGCTGCTGCTGGCACTATGGGGGTGGCCACGGCCCTGTTGTCGTCCGCGATGACTGCCAGCTGCTGCTGTTGCTGGCATACGCCCACGTCAATGCCGCAACCATCCACCATCACCCTGGCTCATGGACATGTAGTTGTGGAACCGGTCTAATATGTCCCCACAACGTCTGTCTAGGACATTGGTGAAATTACGGATGGCAGCCGCAATGTCACGCATACTGTCAGTCATGGCTGTGCGACATGCTGTCAGCTCCCTCAGACCCTGTGCCTGCATGACAGCCCAAAACATAGCTGAGGTTGTAAGAACTCTGTGGGCATGTCTGACAGGGGCAGTACGCCCACGGATGCTCCCACGAGAACCCCTGGACATCTGTCTGTGTGGTACCATCTCTGGGCCATGCCCATGGCTGCTGTGTGGGGAGGCATGTGCCACAGATACCACATTACCCTGGTCAATGCCCACTGTATGCTGTCCATCACCTAGGGACATTGGTGACAAAGGGTGTATTGGCAGGATAACTGTGCACATTGATGGGGTCGACAGCTGTGTACTGTCAATCTGCTGATCAATGGCGGACCCTGGCATACCTTCCTGTGCCATTACACAGATGGCATCATTATCAGTACCCATGCTACCTGATTCAGGTTCCCTGCTACATGACACCAGAGCAGCACCAGAACCTGTGGGAGGGAAACAGGAAACACAGTTTACAATGTCTACACATTACCAGTGATGCACACATCCACACATGCACAGGTTCAGACATGCACACATGCACACATGCACAGGTGCACACATGCACACATGCGCAGGTGCACACATGCACACATGCACACATGCACAGGTGCACACATGCACACATGCACAGGTGCACACATGCACACATGCGCACATGCACACATGTGCACACGCACACATGCACACATGCACAGGTGCACACATGCACACATGCACACGTACACATGCACACAGTTGCACACAATTGTACACTACTCAGTATGCGTGATATCAACACATAGACACAGACACACCTACATGCATACAAAGAGCACTACTAAGTGAGCCTAATAGTACTATTACTATCAAGACTATTACAGATATTGTTAATACACACTCACCAGCATGGATAGGCTGCATTGCTGTTACACCGGAGGGACCTGCAGACATGAAGAAACTAATGTCAGTGGGCACAACTGTGCCATTGTTACTGAGTATGATACAGGTCAGTAGTACAACAGTCGCCTTTCACAGGTCAGCTGCTAATATTGAGGATATCACACTTGCACATTAAATACTATGGTGACAGCTACAAACCAAGGACACACCTCACACATGCATTAACTACCAGTGTACACAACAGTCAACTATACATATGGCATATTACCTGCATGCTCACTGTCTTGCTGCTGCGTGGCTCCAGCCTCCATCATAATGCATGTCTGCTGCTGTTGTTGTTGCTGGTGGACTGGAGCCACTACACTCATGAGTAGTCCCTACTGTCTGGTGAGTGGGGGATGTGTAGCCACCCCACCACCTGTGGTGACCTGTTGCCTGTGGATATCCGACGCACGCTGACGGACATTTCTGATTAAATCACTGCAGTGATGTCGTATCTGCTCATATGTCCTATTATGTGTGCCTATGTCATTTACCCGACAGACCAGGTCTTGCCACAGTGCAGCCCTCTCCTGCTGATTCTGGCTGGTGCGGGAAAAGAGTATTGCATAATCCCACACCAGGCTCTGGTGTATCTCCTCATCCTCAGCTGTGGAGTAAGCAGGATTTTGCAGGTGAGCCATGTACCTGAAACAGAAAATAACCTGATATCAGCAATATATGTCAGCAGAATTTGGCACACATACTACACATGCTACTCGACTGTTATGATACAACATATCTTACATATATAGCATCTGTCTGTCTATTGGTGGATACACATGTAAATGGCCAGGTATCAGTGCTCAGCCAGCTACTGTGCAACAGTACCTGGCACACTCATTACGACATACTACCAAACCCCAGCAGTCAGAACACTGATTCAGGTCCAGAGCACCTCCTCACTCTGGGGGTTTATATCTAGGTACTGTATGGCCTACATCATCAACTACTGTGAGCTGACCACACACTAATTGCCCTGGATATACATATCCCACCTCCACCACCAGCACAAATAACTATAGTGAATAACAATGCAGATGCAAACTTTACACTTTGTAACAGTGACATGGTATCCTTTCAACCCACTGGGCCAGTGGCAGATACAACCCACAATGCTGACCCCTACACAAATGCTTTCTACAGACATCTCCGAGAATGCATGGATCATGCAATCCCATATATGTGCAAGACACTCTCCACAAAGGGACAGCATCCTGTCTGGTGGACCCCAGCCATAGACAGATTGTATTACAAAAGATGGAAGCTACTGCAAGACAGAGCATAATTCCATTAAGGGAAGGCATGTCTGAGCAGCACTAGTAAGGATCTATTTTCCATCATACAAACATCCATGGGCAACTTTGAGAGGGAAATCAAGAGGGACACTACAGATAACCAGAAGGCCTTCTTCAGTTATGTTAGCAACCTGGTCAGAATCCATCCTCTATGCCCATAGTTAGTACACAACAACAAATATTTCACTGAAACCACAGATATTGACAACATTGTGGCAGACAGGTTCAGTGCAGGTGTCACCCCCTCTCCCCCTAAATAAGACATAGTTATCCCAGCTGACTGTAACCTCCCTGTCATCACAGATGTCCAAGTGAGAGCCGCCTCATGAAAGCAGAATACACAACATGACTGGGACCTGATGGTATCCCCAGTTGCATGCTACATAAACTCTGACAGGAGCTAAACACACATATAGAAGTGCTATGTAACACTAGCCTGACTACAGGATATGTACCTGTACACTGGCGCACAGCAGCAGTGGTTCCACTCCATGAAGGAGGCACCTCAACATACCAATACAATACAACACAATACATTACATTACAATAAATACTATACAATATGCTATTGCCCCTGGGAGTACAGCAGCATACTGTTCTGCTACCCTGACCATTGTGACACATGTGGTGTGATGGTACCTGCTGCTGTCACACAGTTACACAGGGTGACTCATATGGCATATTACCTATCTGACTAACATTCAGCAGGGGTATGTGTGACATGTACTCATGGGGAGTCTTGCTTCTTAACACTGTGTGGTTTATTGCAGGGTATGTCTTATCTGTGGGTAGGAACCTTTACCTACACATGTTCTCTCTATTGCAGTGGCATGGACGACACACAGCATTCATTTAGATTGTTGATGGTGTGAGTTGTTACTATGGTTGTTGGACAGCTGTCATGGGTGTGACTTACGTATGTAAATCCGGGAGTGGTAACCTCTATGTGTGTAGTATGTGTGTACTCTGTGGTGTTGTCAGTCACTGTGCATTGGTAATGTGTTTGAGTGCATTGTCACAGTGTTGTACATGTCACTGTGTCCTTCTCCATATCTGTAGCTGTCATGTGAGGTCCATACCATGGCATCCATTATGTGGTGTGGAGGGGTACACCGACTTACATGTCCATAGCTGACACACCATGTCTGCTGACACATACCATGTGCAGGTATCCCAGGAATAGTGTGCCAGTGTGAATATCATTGGGGGCACTATTGTACACATTTATGACCCTGTTCACCCCTGACACATGCAGTGGTGGGCAGCCAATCACATATCTGGTGGTTACTGGTGTAGGTGATTTGAAATGGGGTATGGTACTCCGGTTTTGACACTGGTGTTCACTCCATGCCTTTGTCACCAGGCACCTGTTGCAATACATCTGTACACATGTGCCTCACTCAGAATATATATACATCTTTCTCTCTCTCTCTCTCTATATATATATATATATATATATATATATATATATATATATGTATATAGATATATCTATATGTATATATATATATATATATATATATATATATATATATATATATATATATGTCTGTATACATATACACATATATATATTGATGTACATATATTGCTATAGATATGGAGGGGGGACACAGAGGGGGTGAGGGTGACAGAGGGGGTGGGACAGGGGGTGTTGGGGTCATCATATACAGTCATACCTGTAGATAGTCAGATCAGTCTGTCTATGTATATGTATCTACATATATCTATATATGTATGTGTGCATTACATATATATGTTTGTACATATTCTATCTATCTACATCTGTCTATGTATTCCTACATCTCTCTCTATGTATGTATACATATATGCATATATATATATATATATATATATATATATATATATATATATATATATATATATATATACATACATACATATTTTGACATACATACATATCCATATGATAGACAGGTATATCAACATGTTTGTCTACCATACTGTATACACACACTAACATACTGCTAAACATACATAACTGTGAAACCTAGTTTGTACATTGCACTACAACCTACAGTCAACCTACATTGATATGTGCACATAGATGCTCTCACATACAAATGTATGTACAGCCTTCACTGATAGTTGCTGTATGTCCCCTGCCCTTTACACATCTTCATATACATATGGATACAGACCAATGACACATATGGAGGATTCACAGTATGTAGACCTTTATAGTATTACTTTACATTACCTGTGTTTGTCACAGCTGCTTGTGTTGCCATCTGGTTTTCTGTCCTGCTGCTCCACTTGCCAGTTGTCAGCTTTCAGGTGGCTGTTGCTGAACAATTTTGTTTGTGTCTGCTTAATTCCAATTTTCTCTGTCTCTGTCTCTGTCTCTGTCTCTGTCTCTCTCTCTCTCTCTCTCTGTCTCTCAAGTCCTCCTCAGGGTACAATGAAAGTATTGCATGTGTGGACTGGGAGTATAGCATACTTTTGTAGGTATCTGCATATGTCCATGTGATGGCCCCTGCACCAATTGTTAGCCAGCATTTGCTAATTGCATGCAGCCAGTTGTGTACTGATTGCAGTTCACACTGTGATTTCAGAACAGTGCTATAAAAAGGTATGTGAGATAGGCATAGCCCTTTCAGATTTTAAGGGCAGGGACCATGCTGGTATGCTGTGGACAATGTTCTGTGAGTGTAAAGGTTGGTATCGCTCTCATGTTTCCAGCTGTGTTGTAGATTAACATTCCTCCATTCATTTCTCCAGTTTCCTGTACTAACTGTGTATGTACACTGACACCTACAGCTGCTACTACTGTTAATGTGTGTGTGTGTGCTTTCCTTTCACTTTTGCTTGCACTTTGTTGCTAAGGCTTCAATATTTGCCCTTTACAGTCACTACTTGTATGCCTGCTAGGAGTCCTGACTGTAGTGTGCTGCTGTGGCTTTCCTATTTTCCATGTAGATTCACACCTTAGAATGCTTGCTATATCTGCTAGGGTGTTACAGCATGCAGTGTGGTCTGGCCATGGTGTGGGCCTTGACATCTGTTAGGGTATTTGAGTATGCTGCTGAGCAGGCCCCAGAGACTCTCAGGTTCATTTGTTATCTGCCCCATGGAATTGTACATATCAGTGGGGTACATCCATTAAATTGTCTGGTATGCTGCAGTTGTGACTGTGGGTTAGCATGAGCATATGTATTACTACACTTTTTCTGCCATGCAAGTGGTGCATACTTTCAGGACTCCATAGTTACCATGGCATGTGTTGTTACACCTTTCTCCCTACTGTTTGTACATTTCACATGGAGTCTGTGGGGCATCCCTGTAACTCATTCACTGTTGCTATGTCTAGGCTCTTAACTATTCAAATATGGTGGTGTCAGACCTCTCATGTGTACAAATATTTGCAGGTTGTCCACATTTCTGCCTCATATTTTGGCCAATATCTCATGCACAGCTTTTTCTGGCAAATCACTCTGGGCTCAAGTCAGAATATAATGACAAACATTCAAGTTTCAGACTTCATACCCTTCCAAACATCCCACAAAATGCAGAACCTGTTACTCTCTGAACTGTCTGCGTTTGTTGTAACATTATTTGTAATGTGTCCCTGGTTTTGGGCCTTTGCTCCACATATTTTATTACGTGGTCTGGATGTGTTCCTATAAGAGGTTCTGGGGTATGGGCAGTGATTATCCTGCTGTGAGTATGTGTGTGGCTTGCAAGGTGCTACAGTGACATTATTACCTACTAGCTACCAACTAGCATGGCTGTTTCTGTTCAAACACTACTATTATGGAAATCCACTAGTTTTGACAGTAATTCTAAATGACATGTTTGTGTACTACACATCCTATATTCCCTTTACATTAATTCCTACTATTACATGATATATTTATTTTAGCACAATGTTCTTGTATAAGAGTCATGGCTTAGTGGTAAGTCATGCAAACTACTGTTTCCAAGGTCCTGGGTTCGAGACTGACAGTGGGATTTTATTTTGATTTTGAACTGACTACAGGACCTGTCAATCAGAGTGACTAAGGCACTTTTAAGCAGTTGTAACCGGGTTAGCGCTGGTTTGCGCGGAGCTCACGCATGCGCACTGGCATTCAGCTCCGCGCACACCCGCTTACAACCGCTTAAACGTGCTTACTCTTGCGCACACCCGCACTATTTTCTTTGAAAGAAATGAAAATGGGGAGACAGGAAAGTGGTGAAAAAGGGGTCACAAAGAGGGTAAGACAGTAGGGAAACAAGCTTGGGTTTTGCAGGAGGGATGTAGGTAAGGCCCATAGCTGCCCATTCCTTCATCAGCAACAGCTGTGCATATGTTTGTAATTTGGTGTGACATTTGATACCTTCCACCCCTGAGAGAGGTGTAAGGACAACAATAATACTTGTTGTACAGCCAATTGTAATTGATAGTTTCCATGTCTGGTAGACATATGTGCAGAATGGGCAGCTATGTATGGGGCGTAATTTTTTTGTGGGTACAGAGTGCCCTTTTTTTTTTTCAGGTGAGAGTGGTATGTCAGGTGAAGGAAGTCGGTATAGCTGGGGAGGTAGGTTGGGTAGGTCAACAGACAAGACAAACAAGATGCATACAGGGGCAGTGTATGACACATGTGGGGGGGTTACACAATTGATGGGGACGGAGGTTTGGATATCCAGAGCCCATGAGCCCACAGATGGCAACAGTGGAACTGATATCCCCACCCATGGGCAGTTGCCACTGTTCCTTCACTGCCCAGGATGGGGCTGTGCTGGGGGCTGTGTAGGCCAGGCAACAAGCATGCCCATAAGTTGTGCCACCTGTGCCTCAAGCTGGCGTAGGGGCTCAAGAACAGAGTCCCAGATCTCCCTACGCACCACAGTCTGGACGCTACGGAGGGTGAGTGGTGGTTCTCCTCCGGCCACACTTGCAGAGGGGGTACGGGCCCCATCCCCTGCAGCACTTCCACCCGCAGGTGGCACAGGGCCACCGGAGGAGGGTCCAGACTGGGCACTAGTGCCAGGTGCACTCGCCAGCTGAGGTGGGAGAGGTGGGTCCGCTGGAACCCGCCTTCCCTGTCGTTCTATGTTTTGCATTATGTCATGACAGTTTGGGTTAGTAACATACAATACCATTCACAATTAGTTGTAACAGCATGCATTAGTATTCCCATTAACCAAACACCCAGATATTCACACCATTGAACAGCAAGCATAACACATGCATAATTTGAACAGCAATACACAGTCCAACAACATGCAGGGTTGATTGATGGCAACAGGCCATCAGGTTTGGATGTATGAACAGGGCAGATGCATCAACGGACATGCAAATATTTAGGACCCATCAGGACAAATGTCCAGGGGTGTTAATTGTGATTGCACATACCATTTTCACGTGGAATGGATTATATGTGGTTACAGGGTGGGGTGAAGAAAATATTATTAACACCTTCGAATACCAATACATATGCTGTACATTTCTAATAGCTACAGATATATACACACTACTGTTCTAACTACAGTTTCCTATATGATAACTACTTCACTTTGGTGATAGGACTGTTACTGCT
Source organism: Protopterus annectens (assembly GCF_019279795.1). Classification (NCBI taxonomy): domain Eukaryota; kingdom Metazoa; phylum Chordata; order Ceratodontiformes; family Protopteridae; genus Protopterus; species Protopterus annectens. The sequence continues at coordinate 161,305,700 of NC_056725.1, read as the reverse complement.
ACATCAATATACATTTTATTGTTATTCATACACGTTCATATCTGGCTTTGTTCAGCTACATCATCCTGCTACATTTGCTTTATATAGCTATAGACAACTGTGGATGTTTGATATTTCAGACAATCATACTATCTGCATATTGCAGACTGAGAGCAACATATCCAGATTTTGGGATACACATTCCAGCTGCAGCAACACTTTGGACACATTTCACAGTTTGGTTCTACTTGTCACATTCATTTCATTCTGTACTGACTGCAGTATACTTTATACAGGGGTTATTACTGCTTTATTGGTGGATTCATAACTCTTTCTCACACCCTCTCACTTGTTTTCATTTTACTATTCAGGATGGTACTTACTTCTAGGCTTTATTGACATGTTTTACCTGTAGTTATTACAATCCTTTCCAGCAGTCTCACTTCTGTCATGCTTCAGTATTTCAACAGGGATTTATTTCACACATGTGAGTTGCTCATCTTCTGCAGCTGTACTTTTCAGCCTGCTGCAGGTTGTGCACTATGATATTATAGGTGGGGCATCTTTATTTCAGAATTTATTTCAGACATTTTCATTTTTCTGTTTGGATTTCAGACTGCAACACACTTTTGTAATCAAGCAATACTTGCAAACACTTTTACACTGTTACTTGCACTTTTTATTACTCAGTGACTACACTGCACTCTTTTGCTAACTGTCATACTTTTATATTTCTTTACAGTTACTGGGAGTGGATTACTGACCTGCCTGGTGGCGCAACCGCACCAGCCTATCGCCATAGGCTCTGCGGTTCACAGAACGGACACCTGCAGCTGTAATATAAATGAAGTAATATTGGAATACACATCTCCATAATATCAGCTAATTTAATTTCTTACATGCATAATTAAATGTAACTTACTCAGTAGTGGGGCATTGGGCATTTGCCGGGCCTCCTAGATCCAAAGGTTCAATTGGTCCTGCTTGCGTCTCTTCAGGTCCGCATAGTGGTGACGGACCTGCTCACCAGTCCTTGGAATCCCTGTGGCACTGGTAAGATCATGAGCCAACCGGTCCCACGCCTCAGCCCTATATGCTCCCCACAGGACCTGGCCCTGCATGAGTTGGGCCTCATGATTGTGGACTAGGAGCCAGACCATGTATCTGGACTCCTCAACACCCCACCTCTGTGCTCGAAAGCAACTACCCTCATCTACACCTGATATTCTGGCTGCAAGTCAGTTCTGCAATCGTTTATGCTGTGTATTCCCGCCTATGGGGCTTATATATGCCGTTTTTCCCGCACTTATCTGTGATTGGCCATTTTGGAATTGTATCCACTTCACAAAACCTGCTTTGTCATGCTCCACTTTCTATTCATTCCTATATATTTGCTATTACTGCATTTCTGAGTGCAGCTGTCGTAGCTTAGTGGTTCAGTACCTTGACTATGGTGCATGGTATCCTGGGTTCGAACCTGACCACTGCTTTTTATATTTTATGACTGTCTAGACAGGCTAGGGGGTGTGTCTGTGTACAGGCAGTTTTGTTAGAGCTTGCTCAACGTTGCCCGTCGGTTAGCTTGTTGGCGCGGGGTGCAGCTCTGTGCAAATGGGGTGCGCTGGCTTATGCCTCATTTGGCTGTCAGCACGCATAGTACGCTCAGCTCAGCTAGGGGCGCACAGTTTGAGGGTGTGAAACCACTGCTCAGCTACGGGCACTCATTTTGCACCTGTTAAACCACTGCTCACCTACGGGCAGATGCACTCACCTTGTTAAACTGTAGCTCAGCTATAGGCACATCTGGCATTTTTTTTATTATTTTGTTACCTCACATTTCCTCAAAATAAATGGACTATTTCATTACATTTTACATAAAATGTGATTTTATATGTGTACATGTTTGCCAGGGACTTGTTTCGTGCTTATTTTGCTAAAAATAAAAGTTGGTGGTGTGGGGGCTTGAACCATGAATGCCTGCTCTTCAGCTGACGTCTCTACTGCTACGCTATTGCTTCTTGGCTTACTTTGCATATTTAGTTCTTATATGCTTTCCCACTGACTGCTAACTGTAGCTGCGCTATGGGCACACCCGCGCAAACGAGTGCACTCACGGGCAAACATCTTTACAATTTAAAAAAAATATATAACATGTTCATTTATATATTTTCTGTTCATAGTCTGTGGGGGCATGTGTTGTGTTGTGTTTATTCACATTTCCGTGGACTCTGTTGTCGGTGTTTACTTTGGGCACTTTTACTCTTCTGGGGGCGTGTCCGCTTGCAGGGCTTGGCATATGGACACGCCCCCTACTGTCTTACACGGACCGTGTTAGACTTAGGTGTGATTCAGCATGCTCTCATGAATATGCAGAGCATGCTGACATCACTCCGTTTAACTGCAGCCTCCGTGTAAGAGTTATAACTCTTACACTGAGACTTCGTGAATCCTGCCCCTTGTTTTTGCATGTTGTTCTGTGATACATGCCTCTGGATAAAGACTTATTTAAGCAGTCAGTTTGTAGTATAGTATACTTTTGTCTGTAAATTCTAGGGTATTTTGTCTCATTTCAAGATATTTAAACCAGCACTGAATGTTAAATTCAAGCAAAATTTCCTACAATTTTACACAAAAGGGCTTATATTTTGCTTTGCATCTAAAAAATACTTGGTTTTAGTCTGGTTGCAATGGTTTTAAGATATAATCACTAAACATATTTCAAGACAATGACTAGGACTTTCTAAATTAAAGCAAACTTTCCTGCATATCCAGAAAATAAATCTTAATTTTTCTTTGTATTAAACAAATTTACTTGTTTTAAGTCTGAATGCACTAATTTTAAGATGCCCATGGGGGGGTTGGAGGCTAGAATATTCACTTGGTTTAAAATTTTCTTAGGAAATAAATGTCTCTGTTCTGTTGGCAGACAATTTTGCTTATTTTAACTAATGTTTACATAATTTTCTATTTGTTACTTGTTTTTGAGAGCTGGGTTTTTGCAGTGTAACATTTCTTATTCCTTTTTGCTCAGGAAATGTGTGTTGATGCAAAATCTGTTGTTCTATTAACTTTTCTAGTGAATTGCAGAAATATTTAAAAGCTGCCTAGATTTGGGGCATTGTGCCCCTACCATTATTTTTTGCTTTTAACCTGATTTTTGAGCAGATAAGTTGAGAGCTATGCTATTTGCAGATGTTCCCCATTTGTTCAAATGACGATTATGCTTGTTTTGTCCTGTTGGACCACATCTTCTGCAGCTAATAGATAGGTTACTTCAGAGCCATAGATACCTTATTTTTCACCTGCAGCAGTTCCTTAAATGTAACAAGCAGTTTCTACAGTTAGAATAAAACACAGGAGGTGCTCAGAGTTTCAGCCATGACCACAAATACAGTATTGGCATTCACTTCTGAAGGCTACTGTTGCAATACTGCAGTACTGCTCCATCGACAACTACTGTTCATAGTCCTAACTCCTAATGTCTTGAGTAACTGCCCCCCCTTTGCCCTATACAAGCTATGCCTCTGGGTTACACAACCCCATAATAGTCTGTTTTTTTCTAGATCGGCAGCCATCACTATGCCAGTATATTTATATCTATATCTATACCTATATCTATGTCTATATCTATATCGATAGCTATACCTATGTCTATATCTATACCTATATCTATATCTATAGCTATATCTATATCTATATCTATATCTATATCTATGTCTATGTCTATACCTATATCTATATCTATACTTGTATCTAGTGTTACATCTATATCGATATCCATATCTAGAGTTAGTTATATATCTATATCTATCTGTCTTTCTCTATTGACCATGCTGGAGGGTGTTACGGTGTGATTTTTAAGAAAAAAAGCATTAAAGAGGCAGATTTTATTGAATACTGGTCTGTCGTGGTTTAAAGAACACCTTTACAATGAAATATATTTTAGAGATAAATTCCCATAAAAGGAAAGTTTCATTATGTTATGATTTTATTTATTTGAAACACTGTCTGATTGGTTTTAGTACACTCATGTCATGTTGTCAGGTACTATTTATATGACCTGTTTAACAGTGTCTTAATTACTCTGGTAAAGTCAATAAAAAATAATAATAATACCCACATGTTAACCAAGTAGGCTGACTGGATATACAGTCCCTTTTCAAGGGTGACCTAGGAAAAATATTTGGTTAAGTGACTAGTTTACAGTTGTATAGTAGGCAAATGGGAGCTGAGGGAATCAAACTCTGTACCAGAGGACCTTAACCATCTGCAGCAGCTAGCCAGACAAATGAGAAATGACAAAAGCACTGAGTATATTTAAATTTGTGGTGGTTGCTGTGACTCAGGTTTACAGTTGCTTTAATATATACATGCATATATATATATATATATATATAGAGAGAGAGAGAGAGAAAGAGAGAGAGAGAGAGACATGGTTGTAGTGCATATGTGCAATTTCACATAAGGTTGAACAACTTTGCAACTGTAAAATATGAGATGAATATGAGGTGAGTGAATGGAAATAAAATCAAATGTCAGTATATGTGATCAGCAATAATGCCAAATTAAAATGTTATTTTATTTTGTAAGGTGTTTGTAGTTGGTTATCTGCTGTTTTGGATGTATTTTGTTTTGTTTTAGATGGAGTTTTTGTGTTGCGTTCTGTACTGTGTACTCCTTTCCTAGTACAGGCCATATGGAGAAGAGTGGTGAAGTATTGAAGACACCCCAGGCAATCCAAGTAAGAGTAGCAGCTCAGGTGCTTAAAGGAGCTGGAGAGGGATGAGGGGCATGCTCATTAAGAGGTGGGATCATTTCCAAATGACTTGCTGATGAGGCTTGCCCATAGCAACAAGCCAGGGCAGGGCTAGTGATGGTAGCAATGGCAGCTGCATGTGAAGGCATAAGCATGAACAGGATTGAGGGTCATAGGTGGTCCCTGCTCTGATGCAAGTGTACACATCACCACCAAAGATGAATTTAAGCCCACAAGCATACGACCTCAATTGTTTGGATGCTGGAGAGGGCAGAAACAACCCTCATGGCTGCCTGTATGATACCTTCCAAAGGGTAGCTACTGCTCCTCTATGGTACTGTGCATACATTCCTTGTAAGTGACTTGATGGACACCAGGCACTGTGACAAAAAGAACTAGAAAAATGTGTAGTCTTTCATTGGCTTTTGCTTCCAACATACATTATTTTGTATATTTTTGCAGTGAGGTAAGCTGTATCTGCAGTGATTTAGGCAAGTCCTCTAACCTTGCCAAGCCCTGTTTCTTCTTTTCTGTACAGTCTCTGCCTAATTTTCTGACAAAAGCAACAGAAAAAAAAGCCATCTATAAAGGCCCTTTTAAGTCTCTTATTGGAACCATAGCAAGGACCAGGCCCTTTGGTGAACACAGGTGTACCCAGGTTGTTGCTATTTCCATCTGAGTGACCTCCATGTAATATAAACCTCTGTAATGTACTGTGCAGTCAGAGCCTTACCCATGCTGTCACTATCTGTTCCACTCCAAGTTTATCTAGTTCGTTCATTTATTTTTTGTGGAGTCATGTTGAAGCCTCGCTAAATCTGAATATGCCACATCACCTTCCCCTTTCTTCATCTAACACACAGGACTCAGTTACATTCACATCATAAGACAGTCCCATTGAGAATCGTTGCTGATTGGGTCCAATGCTGCAGTGTATTCTGGATAGTCTATGAGTCTCTGTCCTTCAACAGTGATTGCATAATTTCCCTGCAAGTGATATTAGACTGACAAGTTAATAGTTTTCAGCCTGAGAAGGTAAATTACGTCTCTAATTATTCAGGGAAAAGTAGCCTTACCCACCTCCCATAATTATAGAGAAAGATAATGCTCTTATTACCAATGCCCTTCTCAGTTCTCTAAAACTTCTAGAATTAATTCCTTCAGGCAACATTACCTTGTACACTTATTTTTATTTTTTTTTAATAGAATTTTATTGAAATCAGTGCTGAAATGAACAACAATTATAAAAATAATTGAATAATTTTTAAGTACAATATAAACATTTATTTTTTCAAGACATTCTTTGAAAGGATATCTATCTATTTGCACTGGTAACTTTACATACTCATTCTTTCTTGTTGAACCAATGGAGCAAATGTATCCATTTAGCAGCCCGGACATTCTAGCATCTTATTCTGACCAACCCTTATGCATTGTATTTGGCTTCACTATCCTCTTTTGAGAAGGGCTATGCATGAGCTGCAACATATTAGTTCACCAGCAGGTGGCACTGTACAGATCACCATTTCACAGATGCAGGTTTATTTCCATTCTTAGATGTGATGATTGAAGTACAGGATGAATACTGACTAGTTGTCAGAATTATCAACTAAAACTATACGCAGTAGGAAGACTCAAGCAATCTTGTCATCCTGATAAACGCTTTGGTCTTCCTGCTGTTAATATGCATCTTTGGTCTTCTTGCAATCAGCATTGTTTGTGTCACATTTATGGTAAGGTACAGAGGTAAATAGAAAGTCATAAAAATTACTTAGTAGTAGACTGTAGTTATTTTTAATTACAACACAAGCCCCTAAATGTGCACTTACAAATATAATGTATCAGTGTATTGCACTCCCTAATTAACTCTGCTTGGTTTACTGAAGAGTTGCTCTGATTGCCCTTTGGCTGCCAGCTAATAAAAGCAGCTATTTATTCAATCCTATGCCAGGCACCAGTATATCCAACTTAGATGGCTTTCATGCAGTTCACAGTTCCCTTGTTTAATTAAACTCTCTCTGTCACACAAACGCACACACACACAGATACAAAGACACACACACACACACACACACACACACACACACACACACACACACACACACACACACACACACACATGCACACGCACACGCACATATTGAACTCCCTATTATACTGTTGCATGCATATAATGGATCATTGTTTGCAAGCATACTCAGAATGGGAAAATAGAAACTTTCTGCATTATCAGTTTCCCTTCTCTGAGGAATTTCAACTGGAAACAAAGGTTGCTTCAATATACTTTCCAAGGCAATTGCTTGGTAAGTTATGTCACACAGTGACTCGTGAGATATGCTACATCTGCAGCACTATTTTCTTATGAGTTATGAATCAATACCACTTGACATATGTACGCACTTACTTTATTGCAAGATGAAGCCAAAAAAAAACCCTACAAAACAGTGAGTCATGACTTTTATAAGTAAAATGAAAGCAAATAAGTTACACTACTTACAGCAATGGGCTGGACTGTCTCAAAAAATGTTACCCTTCCATAAAAAATGTCCCATCTATGAACCACTATGTATTACTATTGGCATTTAGAGCACTGGGTAACCTTATCAAATTCTAACGTATGTGATTTCCACATAATGATATAAATTTAACTGGTACTACCAGACAACTAGCTACTTTATCTTTGCAGGTTCAGAAAATAAAAGTATCTATTATTGGTCAGTAGTAGCAGGATTGTCTTATCTATGGGCAGAGAGGTCTGCTGAGGCTTAGTCCCAGCTTTAGCTATTTAGTTCTTTGAACAGGAAATAAAATGGATCCATGTAATCTAGGATGCAACTTCCTTACAGAAACAACTTACTGAGCTCCTTGTATTTTCTCAGTAGAAGGCACTTGTGTAAGTGGTGGGAAGATTATAATCAACATTTATTCAGTCTTCATCCAATTAAATTGATCCTGGTTTTGTTACTGCCTGATTCCTGCATTAGTGAAACTAGTTTAAGTAACTGAAGGCTTAGACTGTAGGCAACCGTACTCATCAACTTTTTTTTAGAGTTGCTTACCCACATTTGCTTCATCCATATATATGTATATATTTATGCACACACACACACACACATACACACACACACACACACACATATATATATATATATATATATATATATATATATATATATATATATATTGTTCACATTCTTTTGCTCGAGTGCACAGAATGTTGATAACTGCTTTGCTGTCACAGATTGTCAAGAAAGTTGTTGATCTAGTCTAGGAGTTATCAAAAGACCAACAATGAACATTGATTTTAGTAAGGAAATGTAAGTGCTGTATTGGTAAAGTTGGGTGAGTGTGTGTATGTGAGTGTTTATGGGTTAGAGTTAGAGTAAGGACTAGAGACAGGGATAGATTTAGCACTGCATGCTTGATGATATGTGTGTGTGTGTGTGTGTGTGTGTGTGTGTGTGTGTGTGTGTGTGTGTGTGTGTGTGTGTGTGTGTGTGTGTGTGTGTGTGTGTGCATTGTGTCCATGTATCTTGTGTAGTGGTCCTGACAGAGAGTTTTTAGTAATGCAATTTGTTGCATTTGGTTAGGAGCCAGAACAGGGTTAGCACACATGAGTAAGATGGAGGGGGCGTTGAAGCTTTCTGAAGCCTATTGTATAGGTAACTCCTGCAGGCAGCCATGGAAGGTAAATGATTTTCCCTGGACTATGTGATTGTCCTGGCAGCAGCCTAACATCCATGAAATACGCATAGTCATGCCTCAGTGATTTATGTGCATTTTTGCGCATGAGTTAAGTTCGCCCATGTATATATTGCCTTTGCTTTTTCCCTAATAACCTACAGTTTTCTCCCGTACCTTTCCCAGTACTGGAAGTTACATCACTAACTGCTCTGATATCTATGATTTCCTTAGTGGTTTTCAATGATTCACCCAGGCTATTTTAAATGCTTATTAATGAAACACTTAAAGGACAAGTGCATCTTAAGTATAACATCATGTCATTCCACTGTGTATTTCCCCTAAACAATGATCCTTACATTACTCCATATCCATTTTTTATTTATTTATTTTTATTTATCCTTTTTTGGCCAGGTTAGTCCCACTAGGCTAGTGGCCTGTTTCCAGGGGAGACCTGAGGTGGTATTTGTACAATTGGGAGAAATTTGGCCAATGCATCGAGGAAGTTCCCCTCCTCATTAGGAGAGTGTTCTTTCTGGTACTAGCACAGTGGCAGCTGTGAGAATGGCACTAAGGAATCCAGAGGTGAATGCTGGTAGGTACTATGGTGAAATTGTTAAAAATTCAGATGAGTTATTTCAGCAACACTTGTTTGCTTCATCGGAAAAAAATGAATTACAAAATTATGGATGCATTATTGCAAACTTCCAGTCATCAAGAGGATTGCGGGATGATAATCGGGGTGAATTGTTAATGCAGAGAAAGCTAGAGAGTTGAAAAGATGTTTCTTGGTGTGAAATTGTGGATAAAGTCCGTTCAAGAGAATCTGAAGTCATTCTGAAAGAAGACAGTCTAAAAAAGAAATTGTATGCTAAGACTGTTAAGGACAATGCAGGAAAAGTGGTGAGAGAGGAACAGAAGAAAGGTAACATCAACAATCAAAGGAAATTCAATGTAAGAATCCAGAATAAAGAAGAAAAGGAAATGGACAAGTATGACATTTTTTGGATAATTTGATGGTGCCATTAGGTGTAAAGGCGCATGAGGCAAGAGCGTTGATTCTTATTCATAAAGAGACATTTTTTGACATTATATTTGGGACTGGTTCTGTCATGGAAAGCTTTTGGGGAGCATATGAAAAGAAAAAGAACAGTAATCTCTAAAATTCAAATATTTTTAAAGGATTTCAGTGAAAACAAGAAAGAAAACACATGTTCAGTTTCGAACTGAAGTTGAAAAAAAGACGTTGAAGAGACATTTAAGTAAATGATATAAAGAAGTTATGGACATTAGTAAAGTTTATGATAACAGAGGACTATGGAATTGTAAATGGAACATATTGCACTGAAAATGGTTCATATTTCTTGTATGATAAATGTCGAGGGAAATAAGGATGTTGTAAAATTCTGGGGTCAACCCAAAACATGTTTTTTTTTTCCTGTGGGAAGGGTGATCATTTGATAAGTAATTGTAATAAAAGTTATATTTGTGGGTAAATGGGTCATGAATAAATGAAAAGAAATTGGGTATTTATAAATGGATTGTAATACATAGAGAGGACGAGGAATGAGAAAATAAAAGTGAGGAAAATATATGAGGAGAAGAAGAAATGGTTGCAACAGAAGATAAAAAGGAAACAGGGAAGCAAGAACAAGACAAAAATAAAGATAATCTTAGAGACCAACAAGATATAGAAGAAGGCTCTGCAATAAGTGATGAGAAAGAGCTGAACTGGAAAATAGTTAAAAGGAAAACAATTATATTGGTAGAAGAATAAGAGAAAGAAAAAAGTTGAAAGGGATAAGTGTAAAAGAGAAAAAGAAAGGAACTTGATAATGCAAATGAGGTCATTGTTTTGAATTTATTTAAATATATACACAATTCCTAGTCAGCTACAACATAGATATAGTGATAACTTTAGATTTATTTCAGTAAATGTTGATAGCATTAAAATATAAGTAGAAGAACAGGCATCTTAAATTGGTTTAGTAAGTGTGATGGTGATGTAATAATATTGGGAGATGTAAGAATCACAGGCCTAAAGCAGATGCCGTACACTGACCACCTTAAAAAACTCCATCTATACTCTCTGGTATATCGTTTACTCAGAGGTGATCTCTGCTTAACATGCAAGGCCATGTCAAACCCAGAGCTGTTGGACATGCTACACTTAAAGAAATCCCAATCCCTCAGAGCCACATGCTCCAGGGATCTAAACCTTGTCATCACAATGAACAAAACATGCTGGAGGGATAGGTTCCTGACCCAGAGACTCCCCAGACTCTGGAATAGACTGCCCATGCATGTCAAGCAGAACTCCTTTATGGCCCCCTTCAAAAGGAACCTTGACGATTGGATGGGAGAAAGGAAATTCACCCCGGGGATCATGTCAGTCGCCCTTCTAGACAGGGGTCCAGGGAAGTAAATAGTGTGGGAAGAAATAGCCAGGGAATTGTTATGGCTAGGCTTGTATAGACCCAAGGGCTGATTACCTAGTACCAACCTATGAAGCTAAGATTTCTGACACAAGAAGAGAGATTACAAACAGAAAAGCTTTGGGGTGGAGACACAATATGGAACTTAGGAAAAGAACCATTTTCTGGCAAAGGGGTGTTTGTAGGAAGTCAGTGAAAATACTGAATGTTACACTTGTAATAATGAGAAGATTGACTATTGTAGATCTCAAATGGCATAATCAGGTGTATAGAATTAGAACACCGTATGCCAGTGTTACAAGTAAACAGGGAAAATGTATTTAATAAAAGTCTGCATTATGTAGTAATATATTTTGGATGTAATACTGACAGGAGATTTTAATTGTGATTTGAGAGGAAAAAAGAAAAATAGAGGCAATGATGTTAAAAATGTTTGATGTTATAAAATGTGGTAATTTAAATATTTGGAATATTAATTTGTGGACATAGAATGAGTTGTGTATTTAAGACAAAAACAGACTATTTAATTGAATCACAAGCTTTAAATATTGCTTATGAAGAGATGGGGCAGGATTCACGAAGCCTCCATGTAAGAGTTATAACTCATACACGGAGGCTGCAGTTAAATGGAGTGATGTCAGCATGCTCTGCATATTCATGAGAGCATGCTGAATCACACCAAAGGCTAACACGGTCCATGTAAGACAGTAGGGGGCGTGTCCGTAGGCCGAGCCCTGTAAGCGGACACACCCCCAGAAGAGTAAAAGTGCTCAAAGTAAACACCCACGCCAGAGTCCATGGAAATGTGAATAAACACAACACAACACATGTCCCCACAGACTACGAACATAAAATGTACAAATGAACATCACATAATTTTTTTTAAATTGTGAAGATGTTTAACCGTGAGTGCGCTCGTATGCTGGCGTGCCCATAGCGCAGCTACAGTTAGCAGTCAGTGGGAAAGCATATAAGAACTAAATATGCAAAGTAAGCCAAGAAGCAATAGCGTAGCGGTAGAGATGTTGGCTGAAGAGCAGGCATTCATGGTTCGAGCCCCCACAACACCAATTTTTATTTTTAGCAAAATAAGCACGAAACAAGTCCCTGACAAATATGTACACATAAAATCACATTTTATGTAAAATGTAATGAAATAGCCCATTTATATTGAAGAAATGTGAGGTAACAAAGCAATAAAAAATGCCAGATGTGCCCATAGCTGAGCTACAGTTTAACAGGGTGAGTGCATCTGCCCGTAGGTGAGCAGTGGTTTAACTGGTGCAAAATGAGTGCCCGTAGCTGAGCAGTGGTTTAACACGCTGACTCTATGTGCCCCTAGCTGAGCTGAGCGTAATATGCATGCCGATAGTCAAATGAGGCTTAAACCACCGTACCCCGTTTGCGCGGAGCTGCGCACCACGCAAACAAGCTAACCAACGGGCAACGTTGAGCAAGCCGTATTAAAACTGCCTTTACACAGACACACCCCTCAGCTTGTCTAGACAGTCATAAAAAATAAAAAGTAGTGGCCAGGTTCGAACCCAGGATACTATACACCATAGTCAAGGTACCAAACCACTAAACCATGACAGCAGTACCTATAAATGCAATAATAGCTAATATATAGGAATGAATACAAACTGGAGCATGACAATGCAGGTTTACTGAAGTTGATACAATTCCAAAATGGCCAATCACAGATATGTGCGGGAAAAACGGACTATATAAGCCCCATAGGCGGAATACACAGCATAAACGATTGTAGAACTGAACTGCAGCCAGAATGACAGGAGTAGGAGAGGGTAGTTGCTTTCGAGCACAGAGGTGGGGCGTTGAGGAGTCCAGGTACATGGTCTGGCTCCTAGTCCACAATCATGAGGCCCAACTCATGCAGGGCCAGGTCCTCTGGGGAGCATACAGGGCTGAGGCGTGGGACCGGTTGGCTCATGATCTTACCAGTGCCACAGGGATTCCAAGGACTGGTGAGCAGGTCCATCACCACCATGCGGACCTGAAGAGATGCAAGCAGGACCAACTGAACCTTTGGATCCAGGAGGCCCGGCAAATGCCCAATGCCCCACTACTGAGTAAGTTACATTTAATTATGTATGTAAGAAATTAAACTAGCTGATATTATGGAGATGTGTATTCCAATATTACTTCATTTATATTACAGCTGCAGGTGTCCGTTCTGCGAACCGCAGAGCCTATGGCGATAGGCTGGTGCGGTTACGCCACCAGGCAGGTCAGTAATCCACTACCAGTAACTGTAAAGAAATATAAAAGTATGACAGTCAGCAAAAGAGTGCAGTGTAGTCACTAAGGAATAAAATGTGCAAGTAACAGTGTGAAAGTGTCTGCAAGTATTGCTTGATTACAAAAGTGTGTTGCAGCCTGTAAGCCAAACAGAAAAATGAAAATGTCTGACATAAAATCTGAAATAAAAATGCCCCACCTGTAAGAAAATAGTACACAACCTGCAGCAGGCTGAAAAGTATAGCTGCAGAAGATGATGAAATCACATGTGTGAAATATATCCCTGTTGAAATACTGAAACATGTCAGAAGTGAGACTGCTGGAAAGGATTGTAATAACTACAGGTAAAACATGTCAATAAAGCCTAGAAGTAAGTACCATCCTGAATAGTAAAATGAAAACAAGTGAGAGAGTGTGAGAAAGTGTCATGAATCCAGCAATACAGTAGTAATAACCCCTGAATAAAGTATACTGCAGTCAAGACAGAATGAAATGCATGTGAGAATCAAAACCAAACAGCGAAATCTGTTCAAAGTGTTGCTGCATCTGGAATGTGTATCCCAAAATCTGGATATGTTGCTCTCAGTCTGCAATATGCAGATAGTATGATTGTCTGATATACCAAACATCCACACTTGTCTACAGCTATATAAAGCAAATGTAGCAGGATGATGTAGCTGAACAAAGCTAGATATGAATGTGTATGAAGAACAATAAAATGTATATTGATGTTGCAGTAACAGTCCTATCACCAAGTTGAAATAGTTATCATATAGGAAACTGTAGTTAGAACAGTAGCGTGTATATATGTGCAGATATTAGAAATGTACAGCATATGTATTGGTATTTAAAGGTGTTAATATTATTTTCTTCACCCCACCCTATAACCACATATAACCCATTCCACGTGAAAATGGTATGTGTAATCACAATTAACACCCCTGGACGTTTGTCTTGTTGGGTCATATATATTTGCATGTCCGTTGATGCATCTGCCCTGTTCATACATCCAAACCTGATGGCCTGTTGCCATCAATTAACCCTGCATGTTGTTGGACTGTGTATTGCTGTTCAAATTATGCATGTGTTATGCACGCTGTTCAATGGTGTGAATATCTGGGTGTTTGGTTAATGGGAATACTAATGCATGCTGTTACAACTAATTGTGAATGGTATTATATGTCATTAACCCAAACTGTCATGACATAATGCAAAACATAGGATGACAGGGAAGGCGGGTTCCAGTGGACCCACCTCTCCCACTCAGCTGGCGAGTGCACCTGGCACTACTGCCCAGTCTGGACCCTCCTCCGGTGGCCCTGTGCCACCTACGGGTGGAAGCGCTGCAGGGGATGGGGCTCGCCCCCCCCCCCCTGCAAGTGTGGCCAGAGGAGAACCACCACTCACACCCCGTAGCATCCGGACTGTGGTGCGTAGGGAGATTCAGGACTCTGTTCTCGAGCCCCTACGCCAGCTTGAGGCATGGGTGGCACAACTTACGGGCATGCCTGTTGCCCGGCCTACACAGCCCCCAGCACAGCCCTGTCCTGGGCAGTGAAGGAACAGTGGCAACTGCCTATGGGTGGGGATATCAGTTCCACTGTTGCCATCTGTGGGCTCATGGGCTCTGGATATCCAAACCTCCGTCCCCGTCAATTGTGTAACCCTCCCCACACATGTCATACACTGCCCCTGTATGCATCTTGTTTATCTTGTCTGTTTACCTACCCAACCTACCTCCCCAACTGTACCGACTTCCTTCACCTGACATACCACTCTCACCTGAAAAAAAAAAAAAAGGGCACTCTGTACCCACAAAAAAATTATGCCCCATACATAGCTGCCCATTCCGCACACATGTCTGCTGGACATGGAAACTATCAATTACAATTGGCTGTACAACAAGTATTATTGTTGTCCTGACACCTCTCTCAGGGGTGGAAGGTTTCAAATGTCACACCAAATTACATACATATGCACAGCTGTTGCTGATGAAGAAATGGGCATCTATGGGCCTTACCTACATCCCTCCTGCAAATCCCAAGCTTGTTTCCCTACTGTCTTACCCTCTTTGTGACCCCTTTTTCACCACTTTCCTGTCTCCCCATTTTCATTTCTTTCAAAGAAAATAGCGCGGGTGTGCACCAGAGTAAGCACTGTTAAGCGGTTGTAAGCGGATGTGCACGTGTGTGCGCGGAGCTAACTGCCAGTGCGCATGCGTGAGCTCCGCGCAAATCAGCGCTAACCCGGTTACAACTGCTTAAAAGTGCCTTAGTCACTTTGATTGACAGGTCCTGTTCAAAAGCAAAATAAAATCCCACTGTCAGTCCCGAATGCAGGACCTTGGAAACACTAGTCTGTATGACCTACCACTAAGCCATGACTCTTATACAAGAACATTGTGCTAAAATAAATATAACATGTAATAGTAGGGATGAATGTAAAGGGAATATAGGATGTGTAGTACCCAAAGCATGTCATGTAGAATTACTGTCAAAACTACTGGATTCCCATAATAGTAATGTGTGTGTGAACAGAAACAGCCATGCTAGTTGTTAGTTTGTAGGTAATAATGTCAGTTAATGTACATATATAAATGTATGTATATGTACATATATATATATATAAATATATATCTATATATAGTTGTAGGTGTCATTGTGCATACACACTTACTACAGGGAACAGGAGAGAGGAATGGAGAAATGTGAATCTACAACACAGCCTGAATCATGAGAGAGATACTAACCTTTACACTCACAGAACAGTGTCCACAGCATACCAGCATGGTCCCCGCCCTTACAATCTGAAAGGGCAACGCCTGTCTCACATACCCTTTATAGCACTGACCTGAAATCACAGTGAGAACTGCAATCAGTACACAACTGGCTGTATGCAATTAGCAAATGCTGGCTTACAATTGGTGCAGAGGCCATCACATGGACCTATGCAGATACCTACAAACGCATCCAGTACTAACACTCCACACATGCAATACATTCATTGCACTGTCTGGAAGCAGACAGAGGGAGAGAGAAAACTAAGAGAGAGAGAACAAAAAAAAAAACCCTACACACTGTGACTCTGTGACACTAAGCTGTCAGCAGTGACAGTAGCAGCAGGAATCAGAAGCAGTGGTAACGCAACCAGCTGTGACAAACACAGGTAATGCAAAGTAGCAGGTTAATAGTGTGCATACTATGAACCCTCCAAATGTGTCATAGGTCTGTATCTATAGGTATGTCCATGTGATATGTTGTGTGTACGTAGTTCCACCAAAAGGGGATGACCATACATTACATGTCAATCAGTGTTAGGGCATGATCCTGGCAGCAGTTGTCTGTGCGTTGCCCTCAGCAATGGCTGTAGTGACTGCTTTGAAAGGTCAGCCAGGTTCAAAAGGCAGGATCAGCCCATCACAAAGGCACACTGACTGGGAACAAGTGTCTGCAGGTACCCGATATCACTGCATATGCATCCCATACTGCATAATTCCATAGCTTAGCAGACCAGGCCGGTTATGCATATGATGTGGTAGTTCCCAGGGTCAGTCGAGGTGCCTCCTTAGTGGTGTGGGACCACTGTCACTGTATGCCACTGTCCAGGTACATATCCTGTAGTACAGCCAAGATAAATTATCAGTGTTATATGCGGTTGTATGTCCACTTGGAGTGCAGGTAGCACACATCCAGGGATACCATGAGGTCACAGTGATGCTGTGTGTTCTGCTCTGCTGAGGCGGCCCTCACCTGGACATGTGAGATGATAGGGAGGTTACATACAGCTGTGATAACTATTTCAACTGGTGGGGTAGAAGGAGGGGGGATACGTGCACCGAACCTGTCTGCAAGACTGTTGCCAATATCTGTGTGTTTGGTGAATGTTAAGTAGGTGTGTATTAACACAGAGCATATCTGAGGCATTTGGTCCATATGTGTAACATAACTGAAGAAGGCCTTGTGGTCATCCATAGTGTTTGTGGCCATTTCCCTCCCAGAGTAGGCCGTGGCCATTGTTATGAGGAACCATAGCGTAGTACCAGTGCTGACCACAGATGCCTTCCTTTAATGTGAATGTGCTCTGTCCTGCAGTAGCCTCCTGCTATTGTTATACAATCTGCCTCTGTCTGGGGTCCACCGGACAGGATGCCTAACCTTTGTGCATAGGGTCTGGGTTAGAAATGTGTGTGCAAGTTCCATGCAATCTGTGGCATGTCCGTGGTAAGCATTTGCAAAGGGGTCAGCAGTGTGGGTTGTGGCTTCCACTGGCCCAGTGTGCTGCATGGATACCATCTCAGTCCTATCAAGTGAATAACTGTCTAATCACATACATATCAAAGTAGTCTACTGTGCTGGTGGTGGTAGTGGGATATGTATATCCAGGCCGAGTAACTTGTGTCCACATCACACTAGTGGATGGCATCCCACATACAGTACCTTGGGATGAACCCCCAGAGTGAGGTTGTGCATTGGACCTGTCAGTGTGTGCTGACCGATGGGGCATGCTACTATGTTGTGTGGAATGTGGCAGGTATTGTTGCACAGGTGTTGGCTGAGCACTGATATCTGGCCATGTACCTGTGTATCCACCACGACACACACACATGCAACATATGGGAGTAGTAGTATATCACTACACATGAGTATCATGTATAGTATGTGTGCCATATATTGCTGACATAGTCTGCTGATATCCTGTTTGTGTTCTCTTCCAGGGAGATGGCGCATCAGCATAATCCTGCCTACTCTGCAGTGGAAGATGAGGAGATCCACCAGAGCCTGGTGCGGGAGTATGACATCCTGTTTTCCCGCATCAGTCAGAATCAGCAGGCGAGGGCTGCACTGTGGCAAGACCTTGTCCGTAGGGTAAATGATATTGGCATGCATAATAGGACATATGAGCAGGTACGACATCACTGCAGTGATTTAATCCGAAGTGTCCGTCAGCGTGCATCAGATATCCACAGGCAACAGGTTGCCACAGGAGGTGGGGTGGCCACACATCCCCCCCTCACCAGACTGGAGGGGCTACTCTTAAGTGTTGTGGCTCCAGCCCCGGAACAGCAACAGCAGTACACCTGCATCATGATGGAGGCTGGATCCACACAGCAGCACGACATGGAGCATGCAGGTAATATGCCATATGTACACTTGACTGTTCTGTACACTGTTAGTTTATGCATGTGTAAGGTGTGTCCGTGGTATGTATCTGTCATCATAGTATGTAATTGTGCATGTGTGATACTGGCAATATCAGCAGCTGACGTGTGAAAGGCAACTGGTGTACTACTGCACTGTATTATATGCAATATCAATGGCACAGTTGTGCCCACTGACATTAATCTCATCATTTCTGCAGGTCCCTCTGGGGTTACAGCAAGGCAGGCCATCCATGCTGGTGAGTGTGTTTAACATAACCTATAATAGTCCTGATAATGCTAGTAACAGTAGTGTAACTCAGTAGTGCTCTGTGTGTATACTGCGGGGTGTGCATGTGTGCATGTGTGCAGGTGTGCCTGTGCCCATGTGTGCATGTGTGCATGTGTGCAGGTGTGCCTGTGTCCATGTGTGCATGTGTGCCTGTGTCCACGTGTGCATGTGTGCATGTGTGCATGTGTGCCTGTGCCCACGTGTGCATGTGTGTATGTGTGCATGTGTGCATGTATACACGTGACCACGTGTGCATGTGTGCATGTGTCTATGTGTGCATGTGACCACGTGTGCATGTGTGCATGTGTCCATGTGTGCATGTGTCCACGTGTGCATGTGTGCATGTGTCCATGTGTGCATGTGTGCATGTGTGCATGTGTCCACATGTGCATGTGTCCACGTGTGCATGTGTCCACGTGTGCCTGTGTGCATGTGTGCCTGTGTGCATGTGTGCATGTGTGTATGTGTGCCTGTGTGCATGTGTCCACGTGTGCATGTCTGCATGTGTGCCTGTGTCCATGTGTGCATGTGTGCCTGTGTCCATGTGTGCATGTGTCCATGTGTGCATGTGTGCATGTGTGCAGAAGTGCATCACTGGTAACAATGTCTGGAGACTGTAAACTGTGTTTCCTGTCTTCCTCCCACAGGTTCTGGTGCTGCTCTGGTGACCTGCAGCAGGGAACCTGAATCTTGTGCCATGGGTACTGGTAATGATGATATTTGTGTAATGGTACAGAAAGGTGTGTCAGGGTCCGACATTGGTCAGCCAATTGACAGTACACAGCTGTCAACTCCATCATTGCGCACAGTCATCCTGCCAGTACATCCTTTGTCACCATTGCCCCTAGGTGATGGACAGGATACAGTGGGCATAGACCAGGGTAATGTGGTACCTGTGGCACATGCGTCCCCACACAGCAGCCATGGGCAGGGTCCTCCGATGGTACCACACAGACAGTTGCCCTTGGGTTCTCGTGGGAGCATCCGTGGGCGTACTGCCTCTGTCCGACGTGCCCAAAGAGGTCTGTCAACCTCAGCTATGTTTTGGACTGACATGCAGGCACAGTCACGTATGGAAAGGTACACCAGACAGGGTCTGAGGGAGCTGAGAGCATGTCGCACAGGCATGACAGACAGTATGCGTGACATTGCGGATGCTATCCGTAATTTCACCGATGTCATAGACAGACGTTGTGGGGACATATTACAGCAGTTCCACAACCAAATGTCCATGAGCCAGGGCAATGGTGGGCGTTTGCGGCTTCGACGTGGCCGTATGCCGGCAACAGCAGCAGCTGGCAGTCGGCGCGGATGACAACAGGCTTGCGCACGCCCCCATAGTGCCAGCAGCAGCCCCAGCAATGCTGGGTCTGTGCTGTCATTGGAACACGCCAGGAGACCACGTGCACGTGGCTCTGGACAGTCCCAACAGGGACCTGTGTCCAGTCAACACACTCCCGCTTCTGATGACAGTACCCAGTCTGGCTTAGTACTGGATATGGTCCGTAGCACCCCTGCCAGGCACAGGTACCATGTCAGTGGCCACAGACACTGATCTGTATGACCTGCCAGGTGCAGTCTGTGGCTGTCCACAAACCCCTGTATATGGCAGCCATGAGGTGGAACTGTGTGCGTGCATACACACATGCAAAATGTTAACACCTAGGGCGACCACATACATGCACACACTGCACCAACACTGCCCCACCCTGTACTGCTGCCCCTCACCAACACACATACACACACATGTCAATTGGTGGTATCAGTGGCTGACTCAGGCATACCTAATTCACACCCTGTGCATATGATGACACTGTGCCACCTCCTGCAATCTCCAACATCATTGCAGGAACAGGTAAACACATTGCTGATGCACAGGATGACTACATAGAAGTGTATTAGTAGTATCATGTTGGTAACAGTACAGTGTGCTGCTATGACTGTGTGTATATCTCAGCATGCCTGCTGCAGTAACTGTATGAATGTCCTGAATTGTTATCTGCACCCATAGTACATACCAAAGTGTAACAGCTGCACATAATTGCATGCCAGTGGTAAGGTTGTCAACAGATAGCCGCATACATGGGTAGCACAGGGGAGAAGCTAACGCAAGTAGTGATATGCAATGGTGGACATGTACAGTAATGGTGTCAAGTTGCCCACAACGACTATGCAATGTGGATGTTCGCGCATGTAGATATGTGTGTAGTACCAATGTAATCCAAATCACAAATAACTATGACATAATATCAGTTCTACCATGGGCATCTGCGCTGTGTATTCCTGGGTACATGTTGATAGTGCCTACATATTTGCATTGTTACTTACTGTTATTGTTACCCCTTCTTTGTTGTACAATGCACTACTTCCAGCCCTGCTTACTGTAGCTTTGTTTGCATGCATGTTCGCTTGGGGTTCCCTGGAACACTGCTTACACCTGCAATGCAGAGTTACAGTGCTTCTGTAGACTCCTAGTGACATCTGCATAGCGTACGATATGTATGTCAACTTTACACATGACAGAACGTCACTGTCTGTCCTGTATGCGTGTACGTTGCCTGTGACACATTGCACATGTCTTACCTGGCATTTACCCACGTGTGCAGTCATATATGCCAGTGCTATGAAACAGTAGTGGTACACCCACACATACACACCTTCAGTATGTTGTTCACCATTGGCCCTATGTGTTGGTACTCACCATGGCAATCACACTACTAGGGTAGCATGTGCAAAGGTAACCTGTGAATCACCTCTATGGTCCAGTTGTGGTTTATGTGAGTCATGTGGCAATGTCACAGCTGCCACATGTATGCAGTCAGCCATCACCCTTGGCCAGGAACGTACAACACATGTGTGGGATGCCACCACACAGCCAATCTGGGGACTGAGCTCTCTGAACCCAGTAATGCCATACTCTGTCAGGTGGCATGTCATATATACTACATCCTGGACAAACTTCAACCCCAATCCCTGCTGCTACTATTGATAAAACCCTTAAAGATGTTTCTGATAGTTTTGACCAATTCTTTACTGAGACATTTCAAGCCCTAGCTAGCCATCTACCTCCAAGCTCCCCTGGTCCTGAAAGTAGCACCCCTAGAAACCTACTTGCGTTCAGCTGCCAACCAGTCACCACTTCACTTCTCCGTACCTTGATTGAAAAAGTAAAACCCACTACACTTTCTGCTGATCAACTCCCTGCCGAGTACCTACAAAAATCAGCTGATGCTATTGCTTACCCCATCTCAAAACTAATCAAACGAACCATGGTAGAATCTAAATTTCCCACCATCTGGAAAATATCCTATGTAATCCCACTTCACAAAAGAGGCAGCTCTACTGAATTCTCCAATTATAGGCCAATAGCTATACTCTCTCCACTTGCAAAGATTATGGAAACTTTATTCATAGACAATTCATGCACCACCTAATCCAAAATCGCCTTATGGCAGACACTCAGCATGGCTTCCGTCCTCATCACAGCACTACTTCAAGCCTCCTAGCCTTTACTAACACCATAAACCATACTTGCAACACTAATTATATATCCTCAGCCCTCTTTTTGGATCTTTTCAAGGCATACGATATGGTTGATCACCAACTTGTAATCCACACCCTGCAAACATTCTGTCTAGATACTGGAGCCTTCCAATGGTTTCAATCCTACCTGCATGGTCGACAGCAGGCTGGCCTCTAGCAGAACAAACTCTCTAACCTTCTACCTAACACCCTCAGAGTACCACAAGGCTCTATACTAGGGCCCTTGCTGTTCTCCATCTTCATTAACGACCTTTATACTGTCATCCCAAAAGTCAGCTGTATCCAATATGCTGATGACTCTACTCTGATCTGCTCAGCCACATCTCCAGTAGAGTTATGGTCAGCTACCCAGACCACCTTTAATACAATAGAAAACTGGCTTTCTGAACATCGTCTGATCCTAAATCCCAAATAAACTAAACTGCTGTTATTTCACCAACACATAGGTCTACCGCTTTCACCTTTACCATAACATCAACTGATGGCAC
Source organism: Protopterus annectens (assembly GCF_019279795.1). Lineage (NCBI taxonomy): Eukaryota > Metazoa > Chordata > Ceratodontiformes > Protopteridae > Protopterus > Protopterus annectens. Next base: position 161,283,130 of record NC_056725.1, on the reverse strand, counting down.
AATAATCTCCCCTGACCCATCTACTAAACTATTAGGTGTCATCATAGACAATAATCTCAAATGTGACCTACATGTTAACCAAATTATCAAAGCCATCAATAAAAAACTAGGGTCACTTTACAGAATAAAAGCCTTCCTAACCCCTCCAGCTAAAATTGCCATAGCTCGCTCACACCTTCTTTCAACCCTTCTGTATGCATCCCCTCTACTCTCGAATATGAACAAGACTGTCCTTAACAAACACTCAATTTGCTACAACCACATTGCCAGGTTTGTCACTGGGCTGCCTTTTAGGACACATCATTGCATCAATCCAAATCAGCTTGGTTGGCTTGAACTACCCAGCCTAATACAGTATAACCAACTGATTATGGCCTATAAAATCCTCTATAATCCGGACAATACTCCTGCACTTCAAATATTATCACCCCCTATAACAATCCTAGACCGCTTCGATCCTCTAACAAACTACTAATTCAGACTAGCAAATTTAATAACACATCCGGTGATTCTCTCTTTGCAAACTCTGTAAGTAGATCCTGGAACTCACTTCCAGCTGATATTACCTTACTTTCCACCTTAGGTCAATTTAACACTAGACTCAAGCAACATTTGTCACTTAACTGGCTATGTCAATGTATCAAGCCTGGCTAACTCAAATGTGTAAAATCTGTTAACCAGTTTACTGTGTAATTTAATTTAATCCTGACTTGTGCTCAGGACTAACTTTAACCTGTGGAACATGTTTAACTTGCTTACTTATGTAATCTCTGTAAATAATCTGTTTGTAATATGTAATACTGGTATTATGTAATGCTGTATCTGCTTACCCTTGTAGCTTTTCTCCCCGGGCCTCTGCTGGAAATGGACATGCATCCAGTCAGACTATCCCGGTCAACAAATGTAAGATAACTAAATAATTAAATGAAATATATTACAGTGACTACAATACAAGTCAGACATTGACATGCACTGACAGCATGCTGAACACACTGGGGCATACGTGGGGACACAGAATAGCATCCTGCCTGAGCATCACACACCTCCGCAGCTGGCACACAGGCATATGTTCTGTCGGAACAGAGCACATGCCACACATGGCACACACATCCCATGTGCCACACACTCACAGCCTGTAGGGCTACACAACACACCTGCTACAGATGTGTCAGGTACCTGTCTTGGGTGCTGCACTGGGGTCCCGCTCAACAGGCTGTATCTGATGAAGGTCACAGTGATATGCCTCAGGGGCACTATGGTCCACCACAGAATACATGGATACAGGTCAGTCAGAGGCATGGACACATATGACTCACTCATTGACCATGCCAGTATGGCTGACCTGAGACATACCTCCCTGGACTACATGATAGGGAACATAGAATGGATCTCTCAGCATGTGGCACAGGCCAGTATGAGCCTGATCTTGGTTGCCAACATACCCTCACCAGGTATGCTACCACTATATGTGGGAAGGGTGTTGTATGTCTACATTATGCTCAGTCTCCAATGTCATTCATAGGGTATCCGCTGGCTGTCAACGTGTGCTTGCATGCTAGGGAAGCCACAATGATGTGTAAGGGTCATCTTGCACGTGACACCCATGGCCCGATGTATAATGGCAAAGCTCCTTGATACACACATACTGCCTTATGCTGCAGGACACGGTTTACATAGCCACCTCCATGGGTATCACACAGGTTAGGACACTAACAGTGCTGCTACACAACAACAGCAGTGTACACTGCAAGATGCATGCACCAGACACTGTCCTCAGCACGGTGAACTGCAATGTCTGTGCAGTACCAGATTCCTGATTCATGGCTCACAGGTGTTACCCATCACTGACAGGTTATGCCCCATACCATGCCTGTCGTCCCCTACACATGTAACACACATGGACAGGGGGGTGGTATCCCAAGGCACCACAGATACACACACCTCCAGGTTGTTGGCACAGCACAAAGCATCAGGGCCTAATCATGTGCAGCTAACAGTGTGTCGGACTGCCATCTGGTTCATAGCCTGGCACACACAACCCTCCCATACACAGGAAGACCACCTATCCTCCATAACAACACTGGCAATATGACAGTCTCAAGAACTGTGTTTATATGGCTGGACTGCATCCAACCAAACATTGTGCGTGAGCATTACTGTAGCTACAACACACTAGTTGAAGGGTTCACAGCATGTGGTCACTGAATTGCAGTGGAATGACATGTTACCACTACCACAACAGGTGGGAACATGCAGCACCTGTACATCGACTACATGTACACTATATGACCCAGACCAGATGTGTATCCCCTGCTGTAGGTATTTTACCATATACACCCACACTGCATAGACACATACTGCGTGCGGACCCTGCACAGTAAGACACAGTCATATTGGTATACATTGCAAATACCATTTATCCACTCGAGGCATGTGTCAGACATGGTAACTACTGCAGGTCACAGGTATTTATGTGTATGTGTCACACACATACATCATGTGTGCAATGCCATTGCTGGTTTAGGCAATGGCATGCATTGTTATGTACAAAGACCCACACAAGGTCATAATGTGTGACACAACCACACGTGGCAGTTGTGGGTTACCAAAACATACCTATCTGTACTCTGACAATGATAATAGACACAGTAGCAGAGCGCACTATTGGCATTACTAGCCAACTAGCCCTGTTTGGCTGTGCTGATAGTGTGGTGACATCCCCTGTGTTTACTGGGGGAATATGCAGCATTTGGTGTATTGTAGTATTTGCCAAAAGGATCTGTTCTTTCACACTTGCATTTACACACACCCTACTACCCCCACACACACACTTGCCATTTGCAGGATTCATTCCCCTACCTAACTAAGTCACGACACGTGAGAGAGATGCATTAGCAAAGCGCACTATTCGGATTACTAGATAGTTCCTCTTCTCTGGCTGTACTTATAGGGTGCTGACAACATCAGTATTTTGAAAGGGTAATGTGCATCAGGTAGTGTGATCTCCTGATTGCCAAAACTAACATGTTTTTCATACGGAAATGCACACACACAAACTCCGCACATCCAAACACACACACACTTGCCACTTGCAGGTTTCAAACCCCTACCTAAATATGTTATGGCACTTGAGAGTGACGCTGTAGCAGGTTGCGCTATTCTGAGTACTGGCAGATGTCTCTTCTCCAGCTGTATGTATAGGGTGCTGTCATCATCACTGTTTGGAATGGGTAATGTGCATCATGTAGTGTGATCCCCTGATTTCAAAAAAGCACATGTTTTTCATACAGAATTGCACACACACAGAGTCCCCACATCCAAACACACACACGTGCCATTTACAGGTTTCAAACTCCTACCTAACTATATTATGACACTCAGGGGAGACGCATTAGCAGAGTGCACTATTTGAATTACTGGGAGGTTTCCCTTCTCCTGCTGTACTTATAGGGTGCTGACATCATCAGTGTTTAGAAAGGGGAATGTGCATCCTGTAGTGTATTCTCCTAGTTGGCAAAAGGGATACTTCTTTCATACAGTCTTGAACACACACTAACCCCCTCCACACACACTGAGCATATACAGGATTCAAACCCCTACCTAACTATGTTATGACACTCAAGACGGACGCATTAGCGGAGCACGCTATTCGCATTACTGGGAGGTTTCCCGTCTCCTGCTGTACTTATAGGGTGCTGACATCATCAGTGTTTAGAAAGGGGAATGTGCATCCTGTAGTGTGTTTTCCCAGTTGCCAAAAGGGACATTTCCCTCTCACAGCCTTTCACACACACAAACCCCACTCACCCACCCACACACACATACTGAGCATTTGCAGGATTCGATCCCCTACCTAACTATATTATGACACTTGAGGGAGACGCATTAGCAGAGCTCACTATCTGAATTACTGGGCATCTATTCTGCACATGCAGTATTTATAGGGTGCTGACATCTTTATTTCTACAGAGGTATGTACATGTAGTACTACCTGTCAAGTGGGGGATAGCATATATATGCATTTGCAGCCACCTACGTCAGGGTCAGATATGCACATCGCACTGGCAGGTTATGTTCTATACCATGCTTTGGGACCACAGGACCTGTAACACACAACACAACCAGTCCAGAACACCACACCCACATCCAGGACACACACTTAGCTTCCGTGGGAACAGTGCCAGGATATGCAGGTGTTCACATACACCATTCCAGTTGTTAACATCAGGTACAGGCATATTGTGTGTGAGAACTCCTCATGCCTCTACCACTTTACCCTACAGCCACTACAATTTGTGGGTCCATGTGCTATGGCAGAACCACACACCACAGCCACATGGGGGAATACATATTGCACCTGTCCATATGCAATGTGGGTACTCACTGTTCCACACCAGAGGTAGACCACCATTGTTGATATCTGACCATACCCACCTTTCCCTGGACATCCATATCCCATCTCCACCCCCAGGCAAGGTTGTCACTGCACACAAACTGTATTTAGCACAAGCAGACTCTACACTTGTGAAGACTGGGGTGGAAGATTTCAGAGGACCCATGCTGGGGGACTATACTGGCCACTCAGCATAATCCTTGACAATTGCATTCTATGAGCATGTGTACGGTTTGCATTGGTCATGCTATCCCACATATACCCATGACTGCTCCACAAAAGACACCTGTCAGCTGTACACCAGCCATATATGCGCCGTACAACAGACAGAGTGACCTAATACATTGCAGAGCTGTAGCCCACAGAGGGAGGACATCTGTGAACAGTTCCGGCACGGCACTTCATTCACACATACTCATTACAACACAGTGTTGACAGTGGAATCATCCAGAGAATGCAGATAGGGCTCCCCTCAGTCTGTTATTGACGGACACCTACTGTCAGAGATCCTCAGCAACCCTCTCACAGCACACACCGACAACATGGCTGTGGCTTAGCACATTCAATCCCTGGGACCTCCACAGTGCCCCTGCTTGACAGAGGCACAGCTCACTAGCCTCACATGTTGCCTTCTGTGACCTACTTTACAGTGGCACAGTAGCCTACTGTCCTGGGGATGCAGATGCCAAGCACACTCTGGCTGAGCTGTCATTCCCTAGAGCAACAAGCCTAGTATTGACCTCTACACCCATATGTTCAATTGTCGGATGCACAATATTTGTTGTGCTGTTCTACTGTTTGCAGGTCTTTATTGCCATAGCATTCCCTGTTCCTATGACCAACTTGTGTATCTGTGGAAGATGTTTGCATATGACTGCGATCCACTATATCACTTATGTCTCTGTAGTCATTTACTTTGTGCACTGGGCAGATTGCTGTGTTGTGGTTGGTTCCTGGACTGACACGTACAAATACCAGATATGTGTGGCCAACTGCTAAACGGAGATATGGCCTAAGTGTGTGAGCATGCCCAGTTCAGCCTTTCCATGGCATGTTGTCTGACATATGCCTCATTTATCAAAGTGTGCGAGCATGCCCAGTGTGAGCTTTCCATATGTTGCACTCTGAAGTCCACCACATATTTGGGTGTGTGTGAACTTCAACAATATCTCACATTTATGATTGTGTGTTGGGTGTCATGTTGTGTACTAACTGTCCAACTGCTTCGTGTCTGCCACAACAGGGATTATACTGTGCCTGCAGGGATTGCATGGGATACTTTGCAGACAGTTCTCAACATACTTTCATAATGACCTAACACTGTAGTACCGTATAGTGTACTGGTTCAGTACTTTCACTGTGGTGGACAGTATCCTGGGCTTTAATCCTATGACTGCTTGACATCTTCATAGTGAGCACAACAGACTGTGTAGGGGCCAGTTGTGCACATATGACCATGTTGCATTATGTTCAGATATGGACTACCTACACCAGGCTCGTCCAACATTGCTAGTGTATTCCACAACATGGGTGGACATTGGCAAACACTAGCAAAGTTCCCTAGGCCATTTCTGATGCTAGTCACAGGGTGTGTTTGTCCTTCGACACACATTGTAACTGGAGTTTGCCATGACATATGTCATGATTAGTATACTGTGCCTCCGTCTACCTCTGACATAACAGTGATACCCAGGGTTAGCCTACCATCTCCCATCCACTCATCAGGATTCCTCTTGAGGGGTGTCGATATGTGACTCTCTGGCTGACCTGTACCAGGAGTTTACTGAAGAGTGGGGGTGCCTTCTGTGTTATGGATCATTCTGTACAGCTTGTCCTATGTATGTCAGTGCTGGGGTTCAGGTCTCTCATGTGCATAGCTCACTGCCATTCAGATTGTACAAGGTGCAACATGTTCATTCATTCCAGGTTGGACATGGCTTCATACATCAGGCACAGCTTGCCTGTAGCTGGGCAGTATGGCGGTGTGTGGGGCTGCAGTTTGTTTACTCAGGCAACACATGGCATCTGTTCATGCTCTTTGCTACTCCTGGTGGGGTACCGTTGTGGACTTTACAGTTGATGGAGGTGTCTGCTGCGGTATATCCCACAGGGGCTATTGTAGTCACTTGTGACGCTGATGGAGGATGACTGCAGAGCCACAGTGAGTTCCCCTTATCTACATCTGCCAACCTTCATGTTTGGGTGGGTATATAGTATATGTTTCTGCGAACACTACAGCCACATGTTTGTCCAGTGCAGGATATCTATCACCTTTTGTACCCAGGTCTCACATTACATGTTAGGTACGTCATGGGTTAGCACCTGTGTGGTAATTTGTGGGCACTTACTGTATATCCACAGTGGTTGTCTATACACAGTTCTGCAAATAGCTTGCTGACATGGCTATGGCTACAGTTGTCTGTTTGTAGGTGGCCCTTTTGTGGGTTGCTTGTGTCAGCTGGGGGTCGGATATGGTGGGCTGTTTGTACTCCTCTGCATACATGTTCAGTCACAGTCCTTCCATGTTGGCCTATACCTATGGGACATATATACAGAACAGAGGGGGGCAAGACCAGGCCTTGTGGGATGCCACTCATATCCGCTTTGTAGTCTGACATGGATGCGGCATGTCTGACCATGTCAGTTCTGTCCTTGGTCTGGTTTGCAACCCCTCTACTGACATAGGGGTATATATTTAAGCTGGTGAACATATCCATACTGAACTCGTACGGTATTGTCTAGAAGCATGTGCACGGTACTGCTACGCTGTGTGGACCACATTGCCCTCATCAATGACCTTAATGACTGCTTCAAATGGGTCAGACATGTTTAGGGGCAGGTTCTGCAGTTACAACAGCCACACTGTGTAGGGTCCAGTATCAGTAGGTCCACAATAGCCTTCTGTCTGTGGTACATACTGATCCTTTCCATAGCTGTGCAGAACAAGCTTGTCAGGATCCTGGGGTGGCAGTTTGGAGTATCCATTCAGGCAATACCTTTGTTGTGATGGATCACTGTTGTGGTACACTGCTCTTTGGGTACATATCCTGTGGTAAGGCTGACATTGGGCAGTAGTGTGATTTGGCATTCCATTATTCTTGGAGTCCATGTTGGCCTCAGCACAGGACACCATCACATACCTTTGCTGCTGTGTGTTCTGCTTTGCAGATGATGGCTGTTACCTCAGCATCTGCAATGTCAGGGGACCATCAGTCTGCTGGGATAGGTATTTTGCACTCTGGGGGGGGGGTGTTTGCACTGCACCTGACAGGTTGTATGTTAGCAATATGTGTGTGTGTTTGGTATGTTGTTTGTAATATCTGTGTGATTCGGAGCATATCTGTGGATGCCCAACATGGTTCCTACCATCAGTTGGGTAAGCCTTGTGATTATCCTTAGTGTCCTGTACGTTTTGCATCTTCATAGGTGCATGGGTTCATACTAGGCTATACACCCTAGGCCATTAGTAAGCCTAGCCAGAGTGTGTGTGTGTCTTTCGGCACCCCTTGCTATGTTCTATTATGGCCATTTATGAAGTTCTTCACTGTGCCTCTGTCTGGTCATGACACAGTGAGGACCCCCAGTATACATTTACGGTCATCCATCCACTTGGCAATATTCCTGTTGAGGGGTGTCAGTGAGGGGCTCTGCCTACCATGGATTGGGATCCTGTTTCTGGGTGTGGGGAGCCTCTGGGTTATGTATCTGTCCCTCCAGCACATCTTATTTCATTATGTGTTGAGGCTGACATCTGTGACTCTCACAGCTCCAATGGCTTTGATTTCCTGTGGTGGAGCATGTCCATTACTCCTGTGTTGGACATGGCCTTGTACAACAGACATACAATGCCTCTGTGTAGGCAGTCTGTGACTGCAGTCAGCTGGGGTGTCTACAGCCAGGCAGCATATGACATATATTTCACACCCTTTATCCTGTTGGTGGGGTAACTATGAGGTCTTCCGAACCGCTGCAGGTGTCACGTACGGTACATCCCATATGAGTCATTGTACTAGATTATGGGTCTGATAAGGGAACAGTACAGCGGCACAGTGACCTCTGTGATGTAGATGTGAATCCTTTCATAATACGGTGTCCAATATCGACAATCTTCATAGCCACATTGGCATTGTGAGTGTCACATGACAGATTACTGTCGACCTGTGTCCCTAGGTCCCTGATTACTCCTTGCATACATAATGGTTTAACACCTATGTGGTAATTTGTGTGTACCTTGTCTGGTATTTGGTGGGACATTCATACTGTCCAGTGTCTTCAGGATGTCTGGGTGGAGTTCTTGTGTGTGAGAGCATGGTCTGTCGCATGCTACAGACTGTACAGCAGTTTTGACTACAGTTAGGTGCACATGGGTGGTCTCCGCTGCTTTGTGCATTGTCAGTTACCTGGCCATATGGGTGTCTGTGCTGCATATGGATACTCCCCATCCTTTGATGTTTTGGTGCAGGTGTTGGGGCCATAACACATGATATGTGGTATAACCTAGTAGTGCTGGTGTGCTATCACTAGGCTTGCAGCAGGCTTCTGTCACTGCACAGACATCGATGTTCTCCATAATGGGAAGTGCCTCAGGGGCATGCATATTGCAGTTTACACATCTGGCATTGGTCAGCATTACCCTTATGTTTCCTACCACTTATGTTTTCTAGGGTGGTGGGTAGTCTTTTTGGCCTTGCCTACATACGGCTCTATGGAGGCGGCAAAGGCCTTATCCAGTATCCAGACGCACACGGGTAACAGGTGCAAGCCATCCCTGGAACAGCAGCATGGCTTGTCATGCTTGACATCTCAAGCAGACAGACATTAGACCCTCTTGGACTGACAGCTGTAACTGTGCCAGCTGTTAAACGTGAGCATTCTGTGTTTGCACTATGGCATCATTCTTGGTGAGGGTTGGATGCTGCACACAGCCAGTGTCATACCGGCCTGGGGTACATACTCAGATGGACCATCCATGTCTCTTTTCATGTTGACCAGGGAGATACATCTCAGGTAATTTACACCAGCATGGACATTGAGTGCATCATATTTCTGCTTGCTTTGGGATGACCTGCGTACTTGTGTTATGTGGCATTTTGTGGAAGCCTACAGGCAGCTTACTCTACCCTTTCCCTTGTTCAGTCTGGTGAGTGGGACAGCAGTGTGTCTGCCTATACAGACACCTATTACGACTGTATCAGGCATGTTGTTTCTCCTTCTGGCCTGTGACTGTTTGGCACACCAGCTTTGCGTACTATTCATTGCATGTGCTATGTTTGAAGGTTGTGGTTGCTTGTGATCTGCTTTGGAGGTTTCTGTTGGTGTGATGTGTTTGTAATTAAGGCCTCTGGGAATATTTGTCTGTGTTTATGTGTTTGGTTTACAGTTTTGGTAGGTCTATGTGGGACTGGGTTTGTGGTGTATGTGGTTACCTTCTCCTCCTGACTAGTTTTGACAGTACTGAGTTGGTGGAGCTCAACCTCTGGTTTGGATACATGGTTGCATCTATCACATATATTTGTATTTATTGGGGGGTGTTGTGGTTGTCTGTGTACTTGGGACTGGTGTCACATTGCCTCTGGATTCACAGATTCTACTTGTTGTGGCTGGACTTAGTGGATTGTATGTGTGGACATATGTTATTGCCATACTACTGGTCAGTGATTACTTCCCTTTTTATGTTTGCTCTATCATGTGGTAGCTTCCTCATTCTCTTGCATGGTTTGTTAATGGCTGGAATCCAGCCTGCCAGATGCCTGCGTGTATGGCATTGTGTGTTGTTGTTATTTGTGATTGCATACTTCAAGCATTCCTGGCTGTGTTCATGGAATGCCTGTATAACATGTTCTGTGGTGTGTCCCATATTCTGCACTTGCACAGGGCCTTTCGTGGATTCAACATCGGTTTTGAGGGCTGCAACCTATGCTTTACACATGTTTTTCACTGTGGTATTTTGGCCAGGGACTGGGGTTAGGATGTGTATATCCAGTGTGATTACTCTATGGTCTGGTCTTACCAGTGAGGGGTACACTTCTCATCTTGCCATCCAGTACACATGTTGCTGATTATCACATCCAGTATGCTTACCCCTCTTGTGGGAGTGGTACATTGTTCCTGGGCATTTTGGTTTATGGATTCTGGGAAATTTTCTCCTACTGTGTTGGTGCTAGTATAATGCTCCCGGTGTATGTCTGGGTATTTTCAGTCAAGCAATATAATGTGGTTTGGGGGGCTTGATATATTCATGTATTCCGACATAGGCCAGGTGCAGTTCCTGGTATTAGGACAGTAGTCTGCAGCAGGCTATATACTGGGAGGCGGTTTTAGCCATTGGTATTTGACCATGGCTAATCCATGCTGCTTCTTGTTGTGGTACCAACATGGGGGTGTGGTTATCCTTGACATTTCTTGCTAGTCACCCTCCTTTTGTAGCTTGTTCCATGTTTTGCGGCTGTACAGCACAGTATGAGGTGTGCCCTGGTAGTGTTAGGGTGCTGATGTGAGCCTTGACCCAGTTCTCTATTACAGGACTGGTATCTACATTCTCCATACTGTGTGCATTTACACTGCACACATCTTGCTGTTTAGACATCTGTCATTGGGTAGCATTACATCTAGGTTCCTATCCCTTGTAGAACCTATGAAGGTGGGTTTGTGTTTTGAGACTTACCTATTCAGGGCATGCTGTGGGTACTGACAGCCTTTGCCAGTATCCATGGGGCATGGCATGATAGGTGCACGCCACCCCTAGCAGGTGGTGCATCATGTCATGCTCCGCATGTCTTCCCAGCCTGAAACACATTGGCTCCCCTTTGACTAACTGCATTACTTCAGCCAGTTATTGCACTTGATCATCCCATCGTCATTTTGTGGCTTCATGCTTGGTGAGGGTGGATGTTAGTCAGGGTGCTCATGTGTGCATATAGTACATGGTGTTACATTACTTAACACATGGCATTCATGCCTCAGGTGGTGCTGCAGGGCTGCCTCTGTCGGATGCGCATATTACACTTCCCTGTACATGTTTGTGAGCAGGTCATGTCATTTTAGGCATCCATGTTATTATTTGAGTGAGTCAGAGGGGGTATCATTCCCAGGGTTCCTACTGAGCCAGTGTATGTGCTACGCGTTGCCTCTTTGCCAAGGCCAGGGCATACTGGGCATGCCTCCTTTTGCCTACTGGGGCAGGCTCAGGTTGTTCCACCTCCGAGTCACGCTCTGCCTGTGATGGCCTTGGCAATGGTGGGGGGCTGTTTGGCCCGGCCCTATGCTGGTCCTGCTGCAGCTGTTTTCACAAGATCATATTATGTAGCGTAGCACATACCATGACAATTTGGGTACATATAGTTGGTGTGTACTGCAAGGCTCCACCAGATGTGTCCAGACACTGGAACCATGACTTGAGCAGCCCAAACACACACTCTATTACATTACGTGTTTGTGCGCGTGCCTCATTATGGTGTTCCTGTTCAGGTGTGTGTGCGTTTCTGATGGGTGTCACCAGCCACGGCTCCAGTGCATAACCTGCATCCCCAACTAGGTGTCCGTGCGGGATGTCCCCATTGGCAAATGTCTGGTACAGCTGCGTCAAATGCCAGATGTGGGAATTGTGGTAACTCCCAGGGCAGCCAGCACACACATTCATTATTATGCCCTGGGCATCACACATGACCTGGCAGTTGATGGAGGGAAAGCCCTTGCGGTTAATGTAGGCCCTACCCCGCTCACCGGCTGGTGCTTTGATGCATATGTGCGTGCAGTCTATTGCACCCACTACCTCAGGGTATTCCGCTATTTGCTGGAAGAGACGCATATTGCTGGCCAATACCGCACGGGCATTGGGGAAATATACATGATCACCGACATGTGCTGACATGGCATCCAGGAACTGGTGCAGTACCCTGGCGGCTGATGCCTGTGATATCCCCATCATATCGCCAGTTGGTCTCTGGAAGGTACCTGTTGCTAGTATTCTTAGGCCAACACATACCTTGGTTTCCACTGGGATGGGTTCCCCTCTGTTGGTTCTGTGTGTGAGGCGTGGCCTGCACAGCTCAACTATTTGCTGCAGGAGCTGTCTGTCCACTCTATAGCACTCTACTATCTCCAGCTCATGTAACCCGTGGTAGGTGACCCTGGGCCTGTACACTCTTCTCCGTCTCCTCACTGTGGGTTGTCTGGCACCATCTGCATTGTCACCACCCTCAGCAAGTCGCCTATGTCTCATTATGACAGCTATGGCAGCCCCTAACATTTCTGCTCTGAGTTCAGCTTTTTCATTTTTCACTTCTATTAGCTTACTCCTGTCTTGCAGTGTCTCTTAAGAGAAACATCCTGCACTACTGTTTGCAGAGTTTTAAGTGCTGTGCTGGGCTACTATTCTGCCTGTGTAATTGCCTACTTCTAATTGTTTTCACCTGCTAGCTTCAGCAGTTATCCCTGCTAGCTTCCTATTAATTCTGTTGCTTCCTTTTTCCTCAGGGGGGAGCAACGTGCATACTATCAGAAACACGCTCACAGTGGCTTACACGCGCGCACATGTGCTTACACGGTTCAGAATCTACTTATTCGGGTTAAAACGCGCGTACACCCATGCAAACACTGTTACACGTCTGCCAACAGCCTCCAACATACTCAGCCTGCCCTGCACGCGTGCACACCCGCGCAAACAGTGTTAAACATCTCCCAACATGCTCCCACATGCTCAGTCTGCCTTACACACGTGCACACTGCCCTACTCATGCTTCATGGCGCGCACACGTGCGCATGCACGCCCAGCAAGAAACTTTGGTATAAGTAACAGTGTACACCTTCCATTTCTTGACTTTCCATGACTTATCTAGTGGCACACCTCTTTCCATGATCTGTGTCTGTCATCTGTCATGTTACACTGACCTCCAATGAACTGCATTTCTTTCTACCATTCCCCCCTGTGATGTCACCTATCTCCTACTCTATTCCTCCCCCTTATGTATCTCTTACACTACTCAGACTGTGCTCATTTGCTATGTGACTGTGAGATTCAGTATCCTAACCCTCATTTACATGAGATTGCCTACTAATGCTTAGTTACATGTCTTAGACTCAGCTTCCCCCTTAGCAACCACTACACGGTGGCCATGTTGTTTTTGGTCTGCTGGTCCTTGCATTGTCATTCCATGTATTGCATGAAACCCACATTTGTGGGTTTATAACCTTCTTTTTTATGATTTTATACAGCGCAGCCCGTTTGTGCGGGGCTGCGCTGGGTTTAAACATCGGCGATCGGCGAAAAAAAAAAATTATATTTTTAATATTTTGGCATCGGGTTATATTGCCAATGGCCACATATTTGGCCATTGGCATGCTGCCTGGGTCATATGCACCCTTTTTTGGAGCTGACATGGCTCCGTTGTGGAATTTGCCAAAACGTACTCAGTTGTCAACTGAGTACATTTCTGCAGCTAAAACGTCTCTTACACGGACTGGTTTCTGCTTTGTGGATCGCTAATATACCTCATTTGCATACCTTTTAGCTGCAAGTGAGGTATTTAGCATGTCCACGCCCAGTCCGTGTAAGAGACGTTTTAGCTGGTCTCTTACACGGAGTTTAGGGCTGTTCCTGGATCGCGAGGCTTGCATGGAGTGTTGCACGTCTCTTACACTCCGTGCAAGCCTTCGTGAATCCTGCCCATGGTTTTAACAGGTTTTCAGATCATTCAGCCATATAGATAGAAATAAAAGAAACTAATAAAAGCATATTACATTGTGAAAAGGAATACAAAGAATAAATACGAAATTATGGGATGATAATGGAAAGAAAATAGTTATACAATTATGGAAAGATCACATTTCTATGAGAGTATGTTATAAAAACTGGCCTGACGTATCTCTCTTTCAAAAAAATATATAAAAATGTTTTTTCAGAATGGCAGTTAGATGTAAGAAAAGCAGAAAAGGCCAATTATATGACAATGTGTATGGTTACTTTAAAAGATTTAGAAAGAAACCTGCAATCCAGGTTGTAGCTTGTTACAGATCCCCCACCATGCCCCAGGATTCCCACTCTTCATTTCTTAAGATACTGGAAAATATTAAGGTACAACCCAATACCTTAATTATTGGAGATTTGAACTACCCCACCATCATCTGGGAAAACTACTCATGTACCAACTCATTCGCTCAACATTTTCTGGAATTCATAAATTCTAATGCCTTGGATGAGCTTGTCCACACTCCAACCAGGGGCAGCAATATCCTGGACCTGGACATTACCGATATGGGTAACTGGTGTTCCACGCCAGAGGTCAACTACCCGCTGGTCAGATCCAACCACAAGCTAATCACCCTAGACATCCATGTCCCACCCCCACCCCCCGTTAAGGAAACCACCATCAAAAACTACTCCAAAGCCAACTTCATGCTTCTTAATACAGAAGTGGCAAACTTCACAACACCCATGAAGATGGAAATTAGAGCTACAACTGCTGAATCTTACACAAATGCAGTGTATAAGCACATACACGAGTGCATGGATCGTGTCATCTGCAACAGAACCAAGACACTATCCTCCAAAAAAAGGAAGCCAATCTGGTGGTCCCCTGCCATAAATAAAATCTACAACAGAAGGAAGAAGCTGTTGCAAAAAAAGAGTAAAATCCCAAGATTGGAGGAACTCCCTGGTCAGCCTCAGAAAGAACCTGAGATCCCTCATAAAATCCTCCAAAGCCAGTTATGAAAATAAAATTGCCACTGATTCCAAAGACAGCCACAAAGCATTCTACAGCCATGTCAAGAATCTCAATGGGAACACTGAGATCTGCTCTAAGCTACAGAACAATGGCACTAAATATTCAGAACCAACTGATATTGCCAACATCCTGGCAGATAGGTTCAGTGCTAACTTTACCCCCTCTCACCCTCCAAAGGGCCAATCTTAATACTGGAAGAATGCCAAGCCCCCGTAATCATGGATGACCAAGTAAAGACCGCACTCTCTAAAGCCATGAACACAGCATCCATGGGACCAGACAACATCCCAGGCTGCATACTGCATGAACTACAGAATGAACTGGCACCCCACCTAAGTACCATGTTCAATCATAGCCTCACTTCAGGCTATGTGCCTACTGAATGACACACAGTGATGGTTATCCCACTCCACAAAGAGGGTGCCACCATAGACCACAGAAACCACCTCCCCATTAGCCTGATGAGCCTGGTCTGCAAGGCCATGAAACGTATCACCTTGGAGCTTATAAACAAAGACATAGGTAACATCCAAACTCGGGACCCCACTCATTTTGGATTTGTAAAAGGTAGATCATGTCTACTAAACCTGATTGACTTCTTTGAAGCAGTCACTAGAGCAGTAGATGAGGGCAAGGTAGTGCACACAGCCTATCTTGACCTCGCCAAGGCTTTCGATACCATCACCCACTCTGGAATTATAGATAAACTCACTAAACTGGGCATAAATCCCTATGTCACAGGATGGGTAGCCAACTGGCTCACTGACAGAACCCACACAGTAAAAGTAGCAGATTCCAAGTCTGACTTCAGACCAGTGATGACTGGAGTACCACAGGGTTCGGTCCTGGGTCCTCTCCTGTTCGTTATCTACTTCTCTGAAGTGGAAGCCAACACAGAAGGTCTTTGGCTAACAAAGTTCGTAGATGACTGCAAACTGGGAGCCATAATAGAATCTCCTAATGATGTAGACATTCTACAAAAGGGCCTCACAGAGACAGATGCTTGATGTCAAAGCCATGGCCTCAAGCTCAATGCCAAGAAGTGCACTGTCATCCCCTTTGAGAAAAACTCGGTACCCATAAACTACCACATAGGCGGTAGCTCACTAAACACTGAAAGTGTGATAAGAGACCTCGGGACACAGGTAGACAGTAGTGATAACTACATTGCCACAGTAATCGGGAAATCCTTCTATGTGGCACACCTCATCACAAAAGTGTTCTCCTATAGAAAAAAGGAGGTTATTGGTCCTACTCATCCCTCATCAGACCCATTATAGAGTACAATGCCCTGTTTGGCATTTATCTCACAAGACACCTACAACAATTGGAAAGGCCAGAGAAATACCTCACTAAGAGGATTACTGGCCTCAAAAAGATGCCATATGCAGACCATCTCAAAAAACTCCAGCTCTACTCAGTTGCATATCATCTACTCAGAGACGATCTCTGCCTAACATACAAAGCTATGTCAAACCCAGAGCTGTTGGACATGCTACACTTAAAGAAATCCCAATTCCTCAGAGCTACACGCTCCAGGGACCTAAACCTTGTCACCACAATAAACAGAACATGCTGACAGGGGCACAGGAAAATCATTTTCTTGGGTGGCGAAAGCCAAGGAACATTTTTGGCTAGGCTTATATAGGCCCCAGGGTCGATAGCCTAGTACCTACCTATGAACTTATGAAAATATTTTGTGACAGAATGGAAAATTTATGAAAAGAATCAAGAGAAAAATTAAAGAATTGTTCTTTAATTAAAGATATTACAAGGTAAAAGAGAAGTAGTATCAGCTTACTTGAGTGTTATCGTTAAAGAAAATACTAGCATGATGAGAGAAATGAAAGATGATAGAGGAGAGAGAAGAAGGTGTCAGGAACAAATTATGAGTATTGTAATAAATTATGTAAAGACGGTGTTTCAAGATTTGGGACATAAGCCTATTGAGTTTCTAAGGTTTCTTACTTTTCTATAACTGTGTAGTAGCAGTCACGGCAAAAATAGTAATTAAGGTTGGAATGTCAAGAAATTTGATGCCACTGACTTATAAAGAGAGTGACATGAAGAAGAGTTCCCATAGAGAATTAATTCTTAACTTTAGAAAAAAGCAATCAAATTCAACTATTTGTCACTAAACAAAAAGGGGTTTATTACAATATATTTAAAAGGTGGCAGTGAAACAAAGAAGAGAGTGTCTTTGGACAAAAAGTTACTGAGGTGCTGTAGAGTGATTCTGAAAGGATGCAGCCCTTCTAATTACTGTCTTTATAAGTAAATAGAACAGCCTGAAGGAGATACATATTGAAAATACAATCTTTTGAAATTCAGAGTTCAATCTAGGAAAGAGAAAGCCGAAAAATAAAATTGTATCAGCATGGTTAAAGAAACCCCAAAAACAATGAACCAGGATGTAGATAAAAACTGTAAACAGCAAAATGCCCAGATAGTGAACATGCAAATGCCTCAACAAATGAATAGTAAAGTATAAAAATCCAAATAAATCCAAAAAAATTAAATGGTAAGTGCTTTCATTCTTTTTAATTTGATTAAGAGCTTCTTCACACCAACATGAATACAAAAAATATGCTTAATAAAACAAAATGTCATAGTCACATGTCATACGATGACCAATTAGACCATCTATTAACTTAAACTAAATATTCAAACATATATAAAATGTTATAGTAATACTGAATACTATCTAAAGAGGTGCGGAAAGTGATAAAACAATTCTGCTTATCCACTGCCATATGAAGAGCGGTTTAAGTGGCAGGAGACTTCAAAAAGTAATAAAAGGGATTTTAATGTAAATAGAAATCAATAAATATAAGTTACTGTGTTTTCTGATTATGACTCAAATTTTCATCTGTTGCCGAAACAGTCCGAAAATTTGACTGAGACGAGGGAAGAAGGTAATGTCAATCAGTCATCTGGCATTTTCAATGATACTCCTTTTTGTCCAGAAATAATCCTCTACCACAAAAGACATTCCCCTAGCATAAGAGATAGGGACAGATCAAAAATAAGAGGAAGAGGACAGCACAGGAGAAACTGATCTGTCCTATTTTTAATTTAAGTTCTGTGGCATTATCTGTTAACCATGTGAAGTTATTGGAAAAGGGCTTTTCTTTTATTCCAAACAAGTGTGTGGGCACAGTACAGTTAATAATAGATTTTAAATTATATGTTAGTAAATTCAATTTAAAGTTTATTTTAAATGATGTAGAGATACGAATATATTATGCAAAAAAATACTTTTAATCCTGTACTGCACAATGTATTTCAAGAAGCATGTATTAATGAATTTAAAAGGTTGACAGTAAGCCATTTAATAGAAAATATAATTTAAATAAGTTAGAACATGATGCATTAATGAAGCTTAAAAATAATAAGGAATTAAGAATTATGAGTGCAGATAAAGATAATGGAATGATAATTATGGATGTTATTAAATTTGTTATCCAATAGTGAATGCTATAAATTAATGCCAATACATGTTATGCCACAACAATTTTCAAAGTTGATGTTATTTTATTTAACATACTAAATGAAAATTATATTGACCACAGTATGTATGAATTTTTAAGGAATAACTATCCTAAAGCTGGCATATTTTTGGTATCCCCAAAATACACAAACATACATGTAATTCTCCTTTCAGACCCATTGTTTTAGCCCATAATAGGAAAATGGTCTATATAGTTGTGTATTTAGATTCTATTTTAAATCTGACAAGTCAAAGTTCACAATATTACTTGCAAAATTCATGGGTCTTTTTAGATTTACTTAAAAGTTATTTATTTAAAGGCACAGAAATCATGCTAGCCATTATTGACATTGTCTCTTTATATACAGCTGTAACTTGGGAAAGTGGCATTGACTTTGTACGATTTTATTTAATTAAATATACTGATTTTAGTAATACTGCTATTAACACAATTTGCTTATTATTGGAAGTAGTATTGTCAAACCATTATATTTCAAGATAATATTTATTAGCAATTAAAAGGAGCTACAATGGGATCCAGGATAGCTCGTGTGTTTACCAGTTTAGTCATAGCTTGGTGGGAACAAGATTTTTTTAATAGGACATCCTTTATTTTGCTTTATCTTTTATAGGAGAAATATTGATTATGTAATATTTTTATGGAATAACAATTGGATTGATTTTTTAACATTGTTTGATAATAACAATAGTACATTTTTTAAATTCAATATCGGTACTGAGGGTTTAACTGTACATGTCCTAGACTTAGCTATTATTATGGATATAGATAAGCATAAATTTGATAGTCAATTATTTTGTAAACCTACATTTGTTAATAGTTATCTTCATTTTAACAGCATGTATCCACAATTCATGTGGAATGTGGCTAGAGGTCAGTTTATTTGGTTGAGTAAATTAACAAGTAATGATGAAGTATTTTTGCCAGAACTGGAAATATTAAAGTTTTTATTTGTTGATCGTGGGTATCCACTTAATAAGTTGCACAATATAGTGGACAAAATTATTACTAAAAGAATAAATACATTTCAACCTATTCTTTTAATTACTTACAAAGTGAAAATTATTAATAATGAAAATATGGCTTGTTATAAATTTGCTTTACCTATTAGTATTGACAAAACAGATATTCAAATGATTATTAAGAATAATTGGAAGATCATACAAATTAATAGAAGTTTATTTAAAATTATAAGGGAAAGTCCTTCTTTTACCTATAAAAACATTTTAATTTATTTAAATATTTTAATAGCATGCATTATCATGCTGGTTCATCAGAGTATTTAGGTCCAGTAGGGACTTATAGTTCTAAGAATTGTAAACAATGTAGGTATATGTCTAATAGCCAAGTGATGGTAATAAAAATACTGGATGTATTTTGGAAGACCTGTAAATCCATACATGTGGTATAATTATCTCAATGTGATTCATGTACAACATTCTATGTGGGTAACACCAATAGAATACCAGAAGAGAGACTTTAATGAACATATATTAGCTATAAAAAATAAGGATTTGAAAATGCATTAGGTAAGCACAGTAGAGGTTGTCACAATGTTAAAAAGTTCATTTTTTTGTATTGGATAAGTTGTTCAATGTAAATCATTGGGGGGATTTGAACAGTATTCTGGAATGTAAGGAAGTTCATTGGCAAATAATATTAAATGCAGATATATTTCCTGGCTTAAATGATTGTATAAACATCAAATAAAAAAAAAAATCAATAGTATTACTATAAAGTTTTTATATATGTTTGAATATGTAGTTTAAGTTAATAGATGTTCTGATTGGCCATCGTATGACATGTGACTATAATGTTTTGTTTTATTAAGGGGAATTTTTCTGTATTCGTATTGATTTGAAGAAGTTCTTAATCAAATTAAAAAGAATGAAGGTGCTTACCATTTAAATATTTTACATTAATTTGTATTTCCATACTTTACTATTTATTTGTTGGGATATTTGCCTGTTCGCTGTCTGGGTATTTTGCTGTTTATATCAATGCGGCTGTCATATCTGACGACCTGGGGTAAATAATTAAAAACAACAGTGACTACTTCTATAGCTTCACAGATGTCAGTAATGTGTAAAATATAGTGATAAGATTAAAATATTTTTTTTTTCAGTTTCTGACTGTATGGTCCTTTAAGGATATTACTTAGAATCTTATTTCCCCTATAAGATAGTTACAGACCCTGTTGTCTGCATAGCCCCATATCATTCCAAGTGGATCCCCAATTGTTGTTTGACTCAAAGCCCCGAGCTCTGTGCCAGTTACCAAATCCTTTCCTGAACCTCATGATGTGAAGTACACTGTCCTTGTCTATGTCATGGGCAAGCAGCATTTCTGAGAATCTTAAATAATGTTGACTGTCCACTTTAAAAATATTCTAGATGGAGCACATTTTTTTATCTTCTTTTTTGCCTATATTGCACTGCTAAATAGTGTGATTACACTACTTGATTCCATTGCACAAATGACAACAAAGTGAGCAAACTAATGCAAATATCAGAAGGCTAACAAAGTTCATTTATGATGTAAAACTTATTAGTACTTCTACCATACACAAGTCCAACTTTATTTCTGGAAAGATATGCAAATTAGTATATCATACAACTCTGATTAGTGCAATGACTGCAGTTTTTTGATTCTAACATTTCAGTTAATATTAGTTCTCATGCTTTACAGCTCACTCTACCAGACTCTATAGTTTTGTAAATCTTAGTGACCTTTGAACTTGGTATAACTGAAGGGAATTATTTTCTTTATGTAGTTTAAATATCTTAGCAGATGATCACGAAGCTGCTTACTTAACCCACAACAAAGCTTTGAATTGTTTCCTATAGTTACAAGCATTTCCTTCCATTGTGATATAGAACCAGTCATTATTTGATCTTAATTTCTTTCTGACACATATGTGTTCCTGGCGCTCTTCACATAGTGATGCTTTTACATATGAAAGTACAGACAGGCCATGACAAGGTCTCTCAAGGCTGCCTGAGTCTAGCAGTCTGACTATAACATCTAGTCCTGCTTTCCCTCACCCCTTTTCTGGCTTTGATCAGGCTCACTTGACCTACACAGCTGGCTTATATTCCACTAATCCTCCAGTAAACAGCTTAAGGGCCCTGTCACTCTTTTCCAAAGAGTAGACATTTTGCAAGCCTTATCTGAACACCCAACTTACCACATCTGCATTCTTTAGTTTCATCCCTGCCACTTGCATGTGTTAAATGCACAGTGTTTTCATATTATGTCCCCCTACTCCCTACTTTCACAAGAAATATTTCATCCCTGTATTTGGTATTTTGTTATACACCAGACGTCCCTCATACTCTCACCATCTTCAAAATCATCTTTTGTATGCTGTCAACCAAACTAATATAATTTTTCCTTAATAGCCTCTAAGCCTATACATGGTATTCTGATTATGGCCTCAACAGTGAGCCACAAATTGTCAAAATGATATTTAGATCTCTAGATTTCCTTCATTTTACAACAGCTACCTCACATTGCTTTGCTTAAGTTTTGTGGAGGTAATCACACCCGCATCCTCTTGTCACTCTGTTCTCCCCATAAAATGCCCTTTGAAAGGTGCATAATATTGAATTGTTTGTATTAATCATGACCTGTGACCTGTTTTCTTCTTTCTCATGCCATTTTCAAAATGGCGTACCTAAAACTGTCTCTTGATTCCTGAGTACTGCTTCCGAATTAGTGTTCTCAGCAAACAAGATTTATTCTCTTCTACAAACTTTAAACTGTCTTCAACAAATATACTAAAAATCTCCCCATTAGACATTGAGATATTAGCGGAAGTGCTTTGGGATTTCTTTCTCTTTTGTCGCTTGCTTAAACTGCATCCACTCTAACAAATATTCTTGTTGTCTGAAGGGCCTGAAGTTGTCAGTGAGGGCATGGCGCTGTAAAATACCTTACTTGTTACTTCTCTCCCACTGGACAAGACCTTTTTTCTACCACAAGCTCTGACTTCACATTGTTGTAAATGATTTGTAGATCTTTTTATTAAAGCACTCGACTGGCAACATTCCATTGCAGATGTCTTTTTCAGTTTCTTGCTAAATTAATCACTGTTTTACTTCTATGCACTGCACAGAATAACATGTTTAATATGCTGATCTTGCTATTAAATTGCATGTACACAGAAAAGTCTCTCTGTCACATGTTTTTGCCTTCACTAATGGTTAAGGTGGTTGCCTTACAAACACAAGGTGCAAGGTTTGAATCTCACAAGGGATAATTGGCTAGGCTTAAAATGGCTCGCAAGGGCAGTTAGCCTAGTACTAACCTATGAACCTATGAACCTATGAACCATTGCTATCATTGGTCACTCAGTGATTTTCATATTAACATGCTGTAATGTAACATACATACGATATTCACTTAAAAGACATGTAAAAATGTTCATTTTTTTTAAATCCAGCTGTATTTCTTAGAGAAGATGGATTTTCTCATGTGCACTCCACAAATCACAGATAGATAACTATAGTTATATAAGGATTCAGATTCCAAATGGTGAAGAAAGAAAGTTTCAGCTGTAAAGCCAGTCTGGCCTCACTGCAGATAGCTGGCAAGGCACAGTGTCAATGAAATGAGGGGAAAAAAAAACAAAACAAAACAAGTTATTGCTGAAAGTATGTTCCTTCATCCACTTTGTGCTTTGTTTCTAAATTAATGTTAATCCCCTCCAAACAGCTCATTTTTTGCTTCAGGTACTTTCTGTGTTGACTAACTTACTTGTTCTTTTTCCTGTTTTTTTTTTCATTCAGAATGCCCTGCATATCCTTTTACCTAAAAGGATCTGAAGTCGCAAAGGTACTTTGATACACTCAGGATGTATTAGATATGCAAAGTTTGTTTTCCTCTGTACTTTGTTATTGTAACTATTGTTTTATTTCATCAATCAAGCCGATGCCTTTGAGCTGGAAATTAACTACTTAGTGTGTCAATGGCACAGAAAAGGCAGATAATTGGTTAAATCAGGGAATTTAACGATACCTAGGAGAAATAGCTTTATGAAGAGCAGTGAAGTATGTATTTGTATTCAGGGAAACCCTTTGAATGTCTCTAGATGACCTGCAAATAGAAGTAGCCATATAAAAGGCTCTTGCAGTTATCTAAAGGTAGGCATTTATAAACTGTGGCATTTGACTGCATTAAGCATCAAACATAGCATGGGTTGCATAGCAACATAAATTACATCAAAATAACTGAAATATAATAGTCCAGAGAAACACAGTATATGTCATAATGCACTTATTATAGTAATTATTGCTATTTATAATGCTATTTGGTGCATGTCATACTTTACTAAAATTCATTACTTATTACTATACTGATACCTTAGTATTTACAGTACTATTTATTGCAAGTATTGTGCTTCTGTAAAATTCATGTGGCCATTTTTGTTAAGAAGCACCCTCCAGTTTGACTGCTGGCAGACTGGTACAGCTTCATTGCTCGTTAGTGATTTCTGCTGCATAACTCGGCACAGTTTTTGGCTGAACTGAGCTATGTGCTGCCGTGCAGCTTGAAGACAAATAAGGATTACTCATACTAGGTGACCTAGTTTCTGTTCCAGATGAGCTAACACAGTATTTACATTAGTATGTCACCAGGCACAGTCGTAGTGTGGTTAATATGGAAATGCATTCAATACTTGCCCTTCTTTAGCTATTCTGATCACTCTCATTCTCTAGATGCAGTGTACTAACTGCCTTAGTCTTACTGAAATCACATTATTGCTCCAACAACATGAAGCAATTTGTGAGAGGTGTAAGTACTTAATGAATCTGGAGGCCTCCCTCTCACAGCTTTACCCACTGAAAAAGCAACAAATGCATGCCATCATAGCACAAAGCATCATCACTACACCTACATACACATTAGGAGTTAAGAATCACTACCCAAGCCTCCTAGAATTAGAACTAAGAAACTTGAGTCATCAGGTCACACCTCTAAGTCATCAACATGTGATGCCAGCCATTACACATACTTCAGTAAGTCACAGGGGTGCATACACAAGCCCTTAAGGCCTAAAACATCTTTTAGGCCCATCATTGAGTATAAAACACCCTTCATCATGTACCTTACTAAGCAAGTAAACCAGCTTGAAAGATTTCAACATATCCTCAGCAAAAAGATCTCAGTTCTCAGTTAACTGTTCTGACAAAAATGCCCTGTCCCTCTACTCAGTGTCATACAGACTCATGAGAGGTGATCTCTAATTAGCCTTTTATGCTATGAATGACCTAGCACTCTTTGAATTCCTTCATCTAAACAGAATCATTCGTAAAGCAAACAACACATTCTACAAAACTAAGCTTATAATTAACCTCATTGGCAACACTAAATGATACCTAAACCAACACATATCCCATTTCTGAAACAAACTTCCCTTACCTATTAAGCAGAATACCTCCCTACCAACCTTTAAAATCAGTCTGGGTGACTGGATGGGAGATCACACATATTCACTGGAAATATGTGAAGAAAATCTACTTAATGGGGGACATTGTTAGTCTTCCACAGTAATGGATAATGTGGCTGAGCGTCTTGATGGTCTCTTTTGGTCATAAGCTTAGTAAGAACCTATGAACCTAGCATGATGACAGAATTCAAAGAAAATATTATTTACTTCAGTAACTGATTTAGTAGATGGTTTCATCCTAAGAGATCCAGTATAAGCCTGCTTGGGATAAGATGGCTGACAGACCCTACTGCTCTGCAGATAATGGTCCGTACCTCTCTTACCAGGACGTTTGCATTCTGGTTAAAGCATTTGCTGCTGCCATAGTGCCTTTTTTAAGGCAGCATCCACCTGATCACCATCTCCACCAATCAGATTTGATCTTGGAACACATTAAAGTGGTTCTGCTCCATGCTTTATCAAAAAGATGTCCGAGTGTAAGGCCCTCCTGCAGCTCAGACAAACGCAAACATAAATATATGTTTATGTATGGATATATGTAAACTGGTCGACTACACACTTATGTAACATGAAATTCATCTAAACATTTTCTTCTAAAATGTGGTTGGACAACAAATTTGTGTGAAATTCTTGGGTTCAAATACAATATGTGTGATAAAAGAACATTGACAATACAGGCATTGACAATGGGAATTGTTGAATTTGATCTTGTGAAAATGTTAACTTCAACGTTTTTCCCTGAAATTACAAGTCTAAGACAGGAGAAGTTTCCCAAAAGCAGGGTATCACTGCCAGCACACACTTAGACAGCACACCAGCAGCAATTTACAGTAGAGAACAGGGATCTGTGGTGTATCCGCTGGACAGGAGTGTCTCTACCTAACACTGCTTAAAGCATTCCATTGGTGGACACTATGCACCACACAGGGTATTTCCTGACTGCATCTATCAGCACTTCCCATCTGTTGATTAAATGTGTTTAGACAAAATAATTTTGTACAAACGAGTGGTTGAACAAGTGTGATTTAGATCAAAATGTTTAGATGAATTGGGTGTCACACAAATGCATATTCTGCCAATTTCCATAGACCCACATATATATCCAACAATTAGTTGAAAGTACCAATTGTCAAAATAAAAAAAATGGTACAGCTGATTGAAGCATAGCTGATCGCACATATTAGCTTTTTTCCAGTGCGAGGTTGCAGTATAGAGGGCTTGGAGAGTTTGCCCTTTCCCCACTGTATTGCAATGTCGGAGTTTATTAGTAGGGGGTGTTGAGAGTGTAGGGGGTTTTGCTCCCTGCAAAAAAATATTTAAAATGGCTTCTTCTGTTTTTCCGATTGGCTGGTGATAAACAAGTTGTGTTCAGTCACCTGCCATTTGATATTGTGATTTTTTTCGATTAAGGGCCATACACCCATATATATATATATATATATATATAGAGAGAGAGAGAGAGAGAGATATAAAGATATAGATATACATATATCGATATAGATAGATAGATAGAGGTAGAGATCAATAGATAAAGTAACAAAGACTTGCTTTCAGTGCATTGAAAGCATGGCCTCTATTCCTGTGTTTAGCACCTATCATGCATGCAAACCTATGGGCAACTGCAAGGGTGTTTGTTAGGGGACCCCTCATGTAAAGCGAGATTTTTTTATGCCCCTAATTTTGAACATTTGGAACTCTACATCACCATAAAAATAACTACTACTTCATAGCCAACTGTAGGTCACCCTCCATGCCCCACTCAGCCCATGATAGCTACAATTATGCCAAAACCATTATCCCTATAAACGATAATGCATTTGCTCTTGGGACTTAATTTACTCTGCAGTAAACTGGCTGACTTGCAGTACAAATGGGAAGCATGTCTAATACTTTCTGACTATATAAATGCAAACTACTTAGAACAGATGGAAAATATCCATACTAGAGGATGGGGTATCCTGGATCCTCTTCTTACTAACATTGCCTCTTCTTATATAGCTCCATGGGTAACCCTCCAATGTCAAAACAAACCACAAATTGGTGATGTTCATATATAAGATTGGAGGTACCCCACAATCAGATATGTTGGTATTCAGTGACTTCTCAAAAACAAATCTCCTCCAGCTACTTAGTTAGCTAAATGTTTTTCACTACACCACTACCCTGACTGACCCGATCATCTCCTTTCAACTTATCCCTGTTAGGGGTCAGCACAGTGGAATAACGGTCCACAGAATGATTGGTAGTGGAGTTTTATGGTGCCGAGTTGCCAGCCCAGTGTCCAACCTTCCACAGAAGGCACACACTCACACCTAGTTCAGAGTATCCAGTCTACCTACAGCATGTATTTGGGATGTGGGAGGAAACCGGAGCACCCAGAGAAAACTCACATGACCACAGGGAGGACATGCAGACTATGCACAGAAGGCACCCCAGACAAGAATCGAACCAGAGAACCTCTTGCTGTGAGGTGGAAACTCTAGCCACTGCACCACCGTGGCCACCCACCCTAACTGACCCTATAAATACAGCTAAATCCCTTACCATTAAATTCTACCTCTACCTAAATAGCTGTATAGAAACAGCAATACTTACTCATTCCAAATAATCAGGAAAATTTAAAGCAAACCCTTATCATGGAAAACTATAAATATACTCTAAAACAAAAGGATGAAAGTGCTAACCTTTTTAGGTGGTCATACATTCCTCATTTTAAGAGGTCACTCAAACACGTAAGTAAGAAACTTTAAGGAGCAGTCAGAAAACAAAGAGCTGATTATGAACTGAAAATGGCCATTGATACCAAAAGTAATTGTATGCTCTTCTTTAACTATGTTATAAAGTTAAGAAGCAACTTTAATTATTGCTTAGAATTGATTCACCTTGTCACCACCCATTCTGATCTCAAAGAAATACCTGATGCCGTAGCCAACAACTTTAGCCCAAATTTCACTTCGCCCACTATTATAACTGCCCCCTGCTTCCTCAGTCCCTGACCCTCCTAGAATCACTATTGGGAAAGTCATTGTAGCCCTTTCTAAAACAAAGAACACCATATCCATGGGCCCTAATAATATATCAGGAAAAATAATAATTAGTGCCAGTTATGGCCTATCAAAACCTCTATTATACCTGTTTACATGAATCTTGCAACAGACTACATCCCCAAAGCCTGGAGAACAGCCATAGTGATACCCCTTCGTAAGTGAGGTCCAACTACTGACCTTGGTAATTTAAGACCCATTAATCTTACCAGCCTTGTTTGTAATGCCACGGAATATATTACTTCTGATCTCATACATCTAGACTCTTAGCCGTGGGTATGCATTAGTTTGGCTTTGCCAAAGACAGGTCATGCTTTCTTAATCTTGCAAGCTTCTTTGAAAGGGGAATACAAGCAGTTGATGGTTGTTATTGAAAAGGCCCAAAAATAAGGACAGACATTAAATATTTCTCTTACGCACTTAAATCTCAGTGCAAGCAAAACAAAATATTACCAGGGCACTGTGTTGAGATCATTTTTTCCCAGTATGTCCCCCACCTATAGAATAAACTACCTATGCATATTAAGTTATGTAGTACCCCAACTGCATTCAGGACTAACCTAGGCAATTGGATGGATGCCCATAAATTCTTCCTGAGGCAATTTTGAGTAATTCTCCTTGAGGCAGAAGGTAAATCTTGATGTTGGGTGCTCTGGCTAGGCTGTTAATGGTCTAATAACTGATTGCCATATAGCTATCTATGAACCTATACCTGTCACAAAATGTGAGAGTAGTGAGTGAGGGGTTATGAATGTGAATGCAGCATTTCAAGATCTAATATCACAAATCCTCATAAATAAAGATATTGGGGACCTACAGACACTGGATCCTACCCAGTTCGGCTTTGTTAAGGGCAGATCCTGCCTCTTAAACCTGGTAGATTTCTTTGAAACAGTCACTAAGGCCATTGACGAGGGGAAGGTGGTCCACACAGCCTACCTGGACCTCGCAAAAGCCTTCGATACAATACCCCACTCGGGCATTATAGATAAGCTCACCAGCTTAAATATAAACCCCTATGTCACTAGATGGGTTGCAAACTGGCTCAAGGACAGAACCCACATGGTTAGAATTGCTGGAGCCATGTCAGACTCCAAACCAGTTACAAGTGGCATCCCATAAGGCTCAGTCCTGGGACCTCTCTTGTTCGGTACATATTTCTCGGAGGTACAGGCCAACACGGAAGGACTGTGGCTGACCAAGTTCGCAGATGACTGCAAACTGGGCGCCATAATCGTCTCTCCAGCCGACACAAGCATCCTCCAAAAGGGCCTCATAGAAACAGACAACTGGTGCCAGAGCCATGGCCTCAAGCTAAACACCAAAAAGTGTATAGTCATCCCCTTTGGCAAAAACAAAGTGCCCACAAATTACCACATAGGTGGTAATCCATTAAGTACAGAAGAAGTAATTAGGGACCTGGGGACCCAAGTTGATAGCAATCTCTCATTTGATACCACGTGGCCAAAGTGGTTAGAAGACCATTTTATATAGCCCACCTAATCATGAAGGGATTCACATCTAGATCAGGGGAGGTCATCGTGCCTCTTTACTCATCCCTCATCAGGCCCATAATTGAGTACAATGCCCCTTTTGGGATGTACCTTACCAGACACCTGCAGCAACTGGAAAGACTCCAAAAGTACCTCACCAAGAGGATCAAAGGGCTCAAACAGATGCCATATGCTGCCTGGTTAAAGAAACTCCAGCTCTACTCAGTGGCATACCGCCTGCTCAGAGGCGATCTGTGCCTGACGTATAAAGCCATGTCCAGCCCGGAATTAATGGACATGCTGCACCTCAGAAAATCCAAATCCCATCGAGCTATGCGCTCGAGAGACTTGAACCTCAGCACTGAAATAAATAGGACATGTTGGAGGGACAGATTCATAACCCAGGGGCTCCCTTCACTCTGGAATAAAATCCCAGTCCAGGTTAAGCAGAGTCCCTCATTGACTCTCTTCAAGAGGAATCTTGATGAGTGGATGGGAGATCGTAGGTTTATCCCGGGTATCACTTCTGTGTCACTATTAGACAGTGGCACAGTATACTAACCTCGAAAAAGGGCATAGCAAAATTAATTTAAAATGGGTGGCGAAAGCCAAACACACTCTGGCTAGGCTTATAAATGCCCTAGGGCAGATAGCCTAGTATGAACCTATGAACCTATGATTCATCAGCTGAGATCATTCTTCCTTCCAGTCCAATCTGGCTGTTTATTTTCTGAAGCTCTTGTGTTTTAGGGCAAGTGCCCTACACTAGCACACTTCATGACATTACACGCCATAGCAGCAGACCACACATAGCCCTGAAACTTTCCAGGTCTTTAATACTGTTGACACAGTTTGAAATTTTCTCCTTATGTAGGTCATGAGAAAGTTCTCATTCTCAGTGTGTAAAGTACCAAGACCCACACCAGTATTGCTTTTAATGCCTGATAAAGGAACACATCCAAAATACTGCTATAACTGCAATCAGTTCAGGTTGGCCACCTGAAGATGCTGGTGAGATAAGCTCTTGGCCTACCATGTTTCTTGGTTAAAGCTTGGTAGGTTATGCAGTGCAGAGAATAGCAAGATGGCCCCTAAGACAGCTCCAGGCCATACCTCTCAACTGTCCATATTTTTCAGAATATCCCTGATTTTGTCTCATATTTTTGCCCTGTCCCTCATAAATTTCTTGATTTTCTGATAAATCACAGAGGATTACAGTAAGTCAACAATGACAGACATTATAGTTCATGCTTATTGTTCAGAAAATGCATGTTGATACAAAACCCGTTGTTCTATTAATTTTTTTAAGTGAATTAGATTCATATTTAAAAATGTATTGGATTTTGGGCCTTTGTTCTCCCCCATTATTTTTGGCTTTGTTCTGACATTTTCAGCAAAGCAGTTGAGAGGTATTGCCCAAGCCTATGCTGAACCACTGCCAATAGATGATGGAACTGGATGGCCAACATCAGTAATATTTTACTGAACATAAGTTTATCTTCAGCATGGCCTCCCAGTCCTGAAGTGCAGAGTCTTCATCAAGACTGGGATTAAGTCTGCAACCATCTTCTACCCCAAAGTATGACAAGGGGCCCAGAAAATGTGAATCCCCCAGGAATTACCTTGAGGTGCTGTGCCCAGGGGTGTTAATAGTGCCCAGTCACCATCTGACTGATCAAAGCCTGTTCTTAACTGACCTGTTTCATGTGAATATTAATTCAAGTCTCCCTGCTCTGGTAAGTGGTTGTACTCTAGAATTAGGACTACTTTCCCCAGGTTTCCCTGTAGGTGGATAAGGGCCTAATAGTTAAAGGGAGGATATTGTACTGTCTACTCCCCCCATGGTCCACATTTCAGTTCCCTAGACTTCAGGTAACTGTTTTAAGTCTGATAAGACCTGTCTTTCCAGATGTAAGAGTCCAGCCTCAGGGAATATTGAATGATGTGAGCAGTGGGCCCACTGCAGATTTACAAGTTTCCATATTGCAATTAGCAGACACATTCCTGAGTGATTCCACCTGTTACCTTATACTCAGCAACTACCATATGTATGTTATATGTGACATGTCTTGTTCATGCATACTTATTTCAGAGTTGAAGAGGGGAGAGGTTTTTCTTCCCATCTAACTCATAGTATGGGTTAGAGAGCCTACAGCTCATTAACAATGAGACAGATACAGGCAGCAGGACCTACTTTCCCTACAGCTTTTCACCCATTCCTTGTCTGGAGAAATCTAAAAGTTCATGACTTCTACTGTAGACTGGCTTGAGGCACTCATTTCCCCCTACCAAAAGTATCTGAATGAAGGTCTGTGGAAAAATGAGGAACAGCCCTGGGTAATGTCTCCATGGAGACTTTTATTAACAATGCAATTTGTGTAGAATGAAAAACATGTACAATGCTTTCTTGTCTCCAAAGAAGGCACCTTCCCTGGACAACCCTCTGGCTGAGTAGACTAAAACCCTAACTAGGCATGTTAAGACAGATTCCTTTGTGATCTATTCAGTCCAGCAGAGCAGCAAGAGGCCACAGGGCCTTACCGCACTGCTACCTGACAAAGAGTTGAAATCTCAGACATGGTGGGCAAGGAGACGGTCTCCTTAACTATACTGGGGCTTAGATCCCTCAACTGTCCAGGTTCTCTCTCTCTCACTATATATATATATATATATATATATATATATATATATATATATATATGGTATCCACAGTGGGCTAGCACATGGGTTAACTGTAACTTTGAATGCACTGATACTATGGCTAGAGTGGCAGATTCAGGAATGTGCCTACTAGGACAGCATGACTGAGGTTCTCTTCCCTGAAGGAAAAGCTCAAACAGGCCATCCTGCATGTCCGCATCCTAGATGATGTCTTCTTCAGCTAGCCTTCACAGGAAATGACTATAAAATCCTAAATGCATGTCTAAAAAAAGAAAGTTATTCCAGAGGGTTGACAAAAACAGAAGGGAATGGGAAGCATGCTATATTATGGTATTATGGACTTTAATTAAGCGTTTGGGAAAAAGTGGGCTAGAAAGGCTTTTGTTTGTGGACTTCACTTCTTGGTAACTAGGTGATTATTGGAAAGCATGTGTTGAGACTTACTTCTCAGAGAAAGTAAGGGAAACATGCATCTTCAATGACAAATAAATAGGATGGGGAATAAGAGGGTTAATGTTTTATGCAACCTGATTGTGGGCGTTGTGACTTCAGATGTTCCAGGTGGAGGGTTGGTTGTTACCATTGATTAAAGGCTGATGGGATGCACCTGAAGACAGTATTAAAGGGGTTAGGGTGAGGTCATCTTTATGGATGCCCTGCCTTTGGGAGATATATCTTAAGGTTTGACCCTTATATATATATATATATATATATATATATATATATATATATATATATATATATATATATATATATATATATATATATATATATATATATATATATATATATATATAGATATATATTTCAAACAAATCAGTGGATCTACTGAAAAAAATGACCAAAATATTGACATTCATAAGGTCAACCACAAAATATAGACATGATACTATGCATGCGCCAAGCAAAAATCTTGGTGCATGCAAGAGAATTTGTAAAAATTAGCCTAAAACATTGTTTTATTGGGGGGGGTCAAGCTACCCTGGACCCCCTCCACCCCACACCCCTTCTAATATACATACACACACACACTCACATACACACACACACACACACACACACACACACACACATATATATATATATATATATATATATATATATATATATATATATATAATGATGTCATTGAGAAAAATATAGTAGTTGAGGTTAGAACAGAGAAGCGTAGATAGACAGATAGATAGATAGATAGATAGATAGATAGATAGATAGATAGATAGATAGATAGATAGACAGAAAGTTGAGAAGCAGAAGTAGCAGGACAAGTGTAACTTGTTAAATGTGAATAAAATCATAAGGAATTAGAGATGGGTTGGTGGAGGGTTGGGAGAAATTGAGGAAAGGAGGAAAGATGGGAGAGAATTAGAAATAACATTTCTGCTGTATAGTTACTGTTGTTTTAGAGGGCAGTTAGTTTATTTATTTGGTAATACTAGGTTACTGAAGCAGTAGCAGATGAGTTTTTTTCTACATGTGCTGTTTTCAACATTTCAATTGCAGGCAAGTCTCTTGTTGTTTGGAGGAATGGCTTGGCTGAGTTTTGGCCCAGCAGCTGAGAAGTTGTGATTACTATGATTTTTGTTTGACACCACATGGTGCATAAATTGGACAAGGGAAGGGTGGGATATCAGGTTATATATCCTTCCTCATACTGTAAAACTGATGTGAAGTATTAGAAGGAGAATTGATTCAACAGTTTATTGAATATGGTTTCTAGAAGGAGGTCAGATCTTTCCTGTACTGTCACATATCATATTAGCTGTTATTTATAATAAGGTGAGTGTTTTTTTTTTTTTTTTGAGGCTGTGATTAGTTAGGGGAAAGCATATTCTAGCTGTGTCATGTTTTCTTTACCTACGTCTTCTCTTCTAGCTCTGAAGAGAAAGTGAGAGATCTTCCAGAGTTAGAACAGGGTTTTATGTATTTGTTATGTGGAGTTGGAAACTTAGATTTTAGCCTAGCTAAAGTTCTAGGTATTGAGAGGAAGTAGATGTTTTTAGAGGATGCTGGTTGTAGTCTAGAATGGTTAGGTCAGGAGTGGATTTTAGTAGTTTTTGATGTGTGTCAAATAGCATAGGTATGGCTTTCATTTGGGTTTGAAAGTAACATCCTTGAATGTAACCAATCTGTAAATGTGAGGATATCCTGCTGTAGCTGTTGTTTGATGTTTTGTTGAGAAGATTTTGTTCAGTATATGACCAAGTCATCTGTATAGAAAAGGATGGCAACAGGTGTGATGCCAGAGGGGAGCTTGTTGAAGGTTTGTAATGTCAGAGAGGTTTTGCCAACTTCTGATGAAGTTAGGAACTTTGTCCTGACGAAAAGTGTATTGGAATTGAATGCACTTAAAGCTAATAAACCTGTGTTATTGCAAAAAGGGCTCCTGTTCTAAGTATTTTCAGTCTGGTAGTTTATCTTCCGCCATTTCTTGGAATGTCAGAGAGGAGCTTGTTGAAGGTGTGTAATGTCAGAGGGGAGCTTGTTTAAGGTGTGTAATGTCAGAGATGAGCTTGTTGAAGATGTGTAATGTCAGAGGGAAGCTTGTTGAAGGTGTGTAATGTCAGAGGGGAGCTTGTTTAAGGTGTGTAATGTCAGAGGGGAGCTTGTTGAAGGTGTGTAATGTCAGAGGGGAGCTTGTTTAAGGTGTGTAATATCAGAGGGGAGCTTGTTGAAGGTGAGTAATGTCAGAGGGGAGCTTGTTGAAGGTGTGTAATGTCAGTGTGGAGTTTGTTGCTGTAAATGTAGAAGACTAATGGTGAGAGGGCTGAGCCGTGAGGAATCCCTGTAATCTGGGTGCTTTGGGGGAGTTTAGGGAGCCTACTTTAACAGAAAATAGTGCTTTGGGAGAGAAAGTGTTAGAACCATTCAAAAGCATTTGTACCTATATCATGGTCAAGTAGTGCTTTGTGAAGAAGTCGGTGGTCCACTGTATCACTGACCTTTGTAAGATCAATGAATATTGCCCATGTGAATTGACTGTTATATATTTCCTTAAGAATGTCATCTGTTAGGGCCCAGATTCCTTTCAAAGTACTTAGGTTTGACAGGAATCCATGTTTGTTTGGAGATAAGAAGCTTAGATAGAGGTGCATTCAGAAAGGTGATTGAAAGCATTTTTTTTCAAAAGATGTTCCCAAAGGTGATGGAGTATAGATATTGTTCCAAAGGTTGACCACATCAGAGGGTATTTTAGTCTTTGGTATTGGCTTGATAGTGATCATTCCACATATTAAGAAAGATATTTTGAGAGAAGACGATGTTCTAGATGTGTTTGATGGACTGGAGAATATGCTAACTACATGCTTACATATACCAGGGGTATAGATCATTGTATCCTTGTAGGTTATTTTTTGGGACATTGTCAACTGTGCTTTCAATGTTTTTTGTTGTGAGTAGTGAGAAATAGAATGGTGGTGAGTAATCTGGTGATGTTGTATCTGGCGGGAGGAATTTAGTGAGGTAAGAGGGGGATTACATAGTTGGGTGAATTTAGTGATGACTTTATGGGGGTTGATTATTATTTGATGTGTGTGTGATGCTGGGAGAATTGTGTTTTTTTATCCATACCCAAAAGTTGATTGAATTGTGAATAGATTTTTTGGTTTCCCAGATAGGAAGGCTTGCAATTTTTGTAGGAATATTACTTTATACTTTCTAATACTACTCTTTGCAAGGTTCTCCAGGTGATGAATTTTTCTTTTGATTATGCAAATTCTAATATTTTCCAGGTTTTCTAGTCTTCATTTATAATTTTTGTAGAGTTTTTATTTCTTTTGTTATCCATCTATTTTGACTGGATTTGTAAATATATCAGACTGAGGAAAGAGTGTCCTTTTTCACTGATAGAAGGGTAAGAGCATTAGCTGCAAGTTCTGTGTCTTGAATGGTGAGTACAGCTGTCCAGTCCATGTGTGATAGAGTGATTTTACGGTTTGAGAAGCTGCTCTTGGATTTGGATCTGAAGGTGATCATATTAAGTAAAGGTTTTATTTTTGTGCTCATTCACTCTGGAACAGCTTAGGAATGCTGGCTGCTAACATCCCTTAACAGGAACAATGGCGCGGCCTGAACTCATTTTCAGAGAATCCATTTCTAATACTACACTGACAACAAATGTTCTTAACTCTGAACCACAAACAGTACATATAAATGTAAAAACAAAAGTTGTTTAGCAGCTACAGATCTATACAATGGTGTAAATGTTAACATTGCAACTCAGAACTGTGATTTTATATTCGGTAATCAATGCAGATAGGTTCATAGGTTCATAGAAGACTACTAGGCTTAACAGCTCAAGGACTCTTATAATCCTAGCCAATATAACCCGATTCTGCCCAATATATGGTCCCTAGGAGCAAGAGGATGGCATGGATTTCTACCTGTGCTTTGAGTATCTTACAGATTGACTCTGTCAGTAAGGGATATATAGGCACTACTCTGGTGTGAATTTGCAATTCCCCATCCATTGATCCAAACTGCATTTGAAGATGGTCAGGGAAGGGCTGTGTTTAATGTGAATTGGAAGCCTGTTCCAATGAAGGGACAATCTCTGAGACACATATCTGTCTCTCCAGCATGTTTTGTTTGAGTCACTAAGTTTATATCCCTAGACTGGGTGACCCTCATGCTGTTTGACTTGGGAATGTGTAGCAGCTCCATCAGGGCTGGATGTGTCAGTGTCTTGTACATCTGGCATAAGTCACCCCTTAATAGTCGATAGGAGGCAGAGTTAAGAGATAGAGCTTTTAGTCTATCCAAATAGTTCATGCTGCTTACATCCTGTAATTTCTTTGTCAGGAGCCACTGAGGTCACTCCAGCTGCTGTATGTGCCACATCAATTACATGCCAAATGCCACATTGTGCTCAATTATTGGTCTAATGGGGCTGAGTACAGAGGGACTACAATTTCCTTGGATCTGGATACCATACCTTTACTTATAAGTTGTACCACATAGGATTCCCTCACCAATGTGGACACATGGCCGTCAAAGTTCAGGCTACTATCTATCAGTGTGCCCAGATCTCTCACCTCTGAGTCTATTCTTAGGGATGTGCTGTTGATGTTGTAATTTGCAGGGATATTTGACTTCTCAAATGGTATGATAATGCATTTTTTTTTGCATTCAGTTTTAAGCCATGGTTCTGGCACCAGTCATTTGTTTGATCTAGACCCTTATGAAGGATATCTGCATCATGGTGGGATTCAGTGATTGTCCCCAGTTTACAGTTATCAGCAAACTTTGTCATCCAGAGTTCTTGACTTCAGAGAAGTATATTCCAAACAGGAGTGGTCCCAGCACTGAGCCATGTGGTATACCACTCAGAAACATTGAAGCTTTTTTCAGGCTATATAATGTCTACGACTGTCTAAACTAATGTCTCTAAAAACAGATACATAACTTGCTTACAGAGAGGATTGCAAATCTTTTAATAGTTTTAGGATGAAGCTTTGAAAATGATTGCGTGTATTTATTAATTGCTTGGGGGCAACTTTTTGAAAAACGTGTCAACTTTTTTAAATGCCAGGTGTTTGGGTGGCAGAAAAAGAGTTTGTGAGTACATAACGGAATTTTTTGGCTACACCCCCAATTAGTAATTCATAAATATTATGGTTCTAGCAATTCATAAATATTGTGGTTCTTGCTACTGAGTAGATTTAAGCTGAAATCTCATACAAGTACTAGCGGCTTGGATTAAGGGATTGTTTGAGTATTATTGTTGGCCAGCTGTTGTACTTTTGTTAGTGAGAAAGGTGTGGTAAGTAGGCTGATGTAAAACACTGTGTTGTTTTTTGTTTTTTTTTTTTGGGGGGGGGGGGTAATTTAGCAAGTATCCAGTTTGGGTTGTGGTTACTAGCAGAGGTTGCTTGTGAATCTAAATTGAGTTGTAGGTGGGTTTTGCTTTTGTACAGTGTCACAGTTCATTCTCCTGCTCTTATACCTGGTCTGTTGTTTAAAAAGTAATTGTTGCCTGGAAGGTACAAGTGGAATAGTGGGGTACTGTTTTGTACACTTGACTCCGTGATTGCTATGATATCCAGTAAGTGCATTCCAAGAGAGGTGAGTTCCAGTTTATTTTAATGCTCCCTGCAATTAAAAGGCATCAATTAATTGTGCTTATGCTGAGAGGTGTGTGGTTATAATATTGATCCTAGGTTTGTTTCAATATTTCCTTGTATACAAAATAAACATACGATGGAAAATTGTTTAAAGAGAAGTTTTTACCAGTTTAAAGGTGTGTGTTTGCTTGTTTTACATTAGGGTATAGCGATATTAAAGTTATTTGGGGTGAGACAGAAAGACGTGATACGGGGTACATGGATGGCAATTAGTTAGGCAGGGTTTGATAGGATCATTTTTTGGGGGGTAGTATGTAAGGAAAGTACATTTGTGAGGTTTGCATGATGCATGTTATTAGGGATGGTAGACGGTAAGTAGTTGTGCTCAAACTGGTGATGACTAGAATGATTACCATTTGTAGGGTGAGTTTGTGCACTCTAACTGATGCTAGGGGGCAGAGTAAATAGTGCATAAAAATTACAACAGATGGAAGAACCAAGTAATTGGCAAATTTCTGAACAACAGGAGAAATATTTAAATTAATTCAAGGTGTGTTTGGTCTTGTCTTTCCACTAACCACATAATTTATATTCAGAGCTGAGTTCTTACAATGAATAGTTTAAATAAAGAGGATTTCCCTTATATTTCTACTGTAAAAAGGTATTACATTTTCCTGTTGTCATAGTTTGTACCTGATATATACATTGTTGATTACTGCTTATTAAAAGATTTAGATACAGTTTGAAAACAATAAAATTAAGTTAAATAAATAACCTCTTGAAGGCAAACATGTCTTTATTACACTTCAGCCTTTGTGATACCCATTGCTTCTCACTACCTTCCAAGCCATGGCAGTCCTCAAGAAGAAGGCCTCCCCTCCACTGCTGTATGAGAAATAAGCACCAGAAAGTCTTGTCACCAGGTATTTCAGTCAAAGTGTTCAGGAAGGCTACTCCATTGGACCGATAGTTACAGTATTGACTACTTTTAGAACTCTCCATAGGAAAGGCCATTTTTATGAGATTCCCCCTAACTTGAAGAGTCATCAGGAAAGACTAATGGGCTCTAGATGTGGTTGCAGATGGCCAAATCGTAGAGCTGCTCTGTCTTCTCCAAAAAGTGGTCTGCTGAGAGACCAAGTTATCTTTATAGAGCTCTTGGGACAAGCCCAGAATGTACTCCCCAAGGGGGCTATGGAGGAGTCCTTCCTTCAGAAAAAGAACATTAGTTCTATTCCTTCTTCTTGGTTCTAAGGAAAACATATCCCCATTAATCCTAGTCTTTGGTGACTTCAGTGATCACAGCTAGTCTACCTAGTTTAAGATGGTTATTCTCTAAAGGATCTTTTTTTTTTTTTGCTTCCACAGAGCATTAGGGCAGTGACTGCAATCTTTTGGTGTCAGCATAGACTAGAAAACATCTTATTTGTTCCCTGCCAGAGGATTTTCTTCATAAGCCTCGAGTTGTGCATGGTCCACTACTGGTCATCCCTGCTAATGAAGACAGCCTAGGAGGTCATGTACTTGTCAGATGGGGAAAAATGCATTGGCGTGGTCAGGCAAAGGCTTCTTATATCTTCTGGGCTAGATAGCTACTATAATTGACATACTGACATTAGCACACCTAAGCATGTGGGTTTTACAGTGGACTGTGAGAGGAACACTTTCTTTTCTCCATAGAGTGGCACATAGTTCCCATCAGACTTAAGGTGGATATCTCTCTTTCTGCCAGCTGAACCTATCACAGGTGCTAACTAAAGGTTATTCACTAATGGGGTGGGATTCCACCTCTGCTCCTCAGTAGTGTAAGGCAAATGGTCCTCCAGTGAGGGGGCCCCACATCATCCAGTTTATTTCAAGCAATCCTTCTGACCTTAAAAGTCCTGCACAGCATGTAGCTTCTGGAGCCTTTATTGATTTGATCTGGAAATCAATCCATCATGTGGGACATAAACAAGTAAGGGGGAACTTGCTTATATCCCATGTGCAGGGAAGAGCTGCATGTCTAGCAGAGTTCAATAAACAGGGGGATCAAACTCTTAGCAGTTCCTAACTTTTATAAAGTGAGCATGCTGATGGACTCTTTGAGCTGTTGCTCCAGGTTTCTCCTGGAGCTGACAATTTTAGGGGTCCTGTCAAGTAAAAGTTTTCCACAAGTAGATCATCACAGAAATTGACCTGTTTGCCAAAAGGACCTAGTTCTCCCCAGCTTCTTCTTTATCCAGCAGGCAAGGGTAGCGTTAGCAGTGGAAGAGGGCATTCCTCATCTGAGTTCATATCGTAATGGAAATTCACATAAATCCAAAGCATATTCTTGTTACTGCTTGGTGGCCAAGAGGGCTATAGTTTTAGGTCATCAGATAAAGAGCACTACAGGAAACAATCTTGTTCAAGCCAATGACATCCCAAGTAGCTGAGGCAATATGTAACTCGATCTGATGACCTGGCATCTGATGTCTACTCTTTGATCATGCTGACCCCCCCCCCGCCAGCTGTTTTTTCTAGAGGTGATGAAAGCCACTAGAAAGCCTTCAATCCAGTCCATGTACTCTGCCATGTACAAGAAGTTCTCCATTTGGGTGGAGCAATATCCTGTGCCTGTACATGTTAATAGGTTTCCAGTCATTCCTGTTTATTATTTTGTTTTTATTTATTCTTGTTCATGAGTTTTATGCACAGGACATCAAGGTACAGCAGAGATTTAGAGACTATCCAGTTTGGACGCCATGAAGGCTACTTTATTCTTGTCTGCTAAAAATGTTGCCCTCTTGGCCTCAAGTAAATGTGATACACAGTTTACCCCAGAGTGGTTTGCTGTTTAGGCTCAAATGGGTGGAATGAAATCCAGCATCTTTGTGTAGGTGCAGAGGGACAGATTGCTGAAGCAGTTTGGTCACATGAAGAAAAGCCCATATTATACATCATTCTAAGTCCCAATCTTTGCTTATGGTCATGGGCTTTGGATACTGTTGAAAGGATAAGACTACAGGTACCAGTGGTGGAAATTAGCATATTCTGCATTGTTGTTGGGTTCAGTTTCCATGACAGACTGAGGGTTTTTAATATTGTAGGATGTCAACTAAGAGTCTTGCCTCTTCTAGTTTCAAAAGAGCTAGTTAAAGTGATTTGGACACTTAATGAGGGTGTTCACTGAGTGCTTTCTCTATGAGGTGTCCTATGTATGGTCCAGTGGAAGCAGGCCCTGTGATAAACTCAGGATTCCCTGGAGAGATTATATCAGTGAGAATTTGGGACTATTTCTTGGGGTAGATTATTCTAGTATGTGCTGCAGAATTGGTTAGAACTGTAACACTTACTGGGGCAAACAATCTAGAAAATGAATAACAAGGTACTTGATACTCTTCCAATCATTTAGAATGCAGGTGCTCTTGTTTTATTTTTGACACCTGTTTGATGTGGATCTCAGTCATTCAGTGGCCATACTGCATGCACATGCCAGCTATTTCTGCCTATCATGACCTTATGGAAAGTGGAACTGTGCCGTTACATCTGCTGCTCAAACACTTCTTTAAAAGAGTTCTGCATCTCATCCATCCTTCAACAGCCACTCTTTCTCCATTAGGACATTAGCTCCATAATTAACATGCTCACTTTTCCTATAACCAATGATGCCTGCTCTGTAGTTTTCAAGTGTTTGTTAAGAAAAAAAAACTTTTCCTAAACACCATCACCTCCACCTGCAGGATCTTGGACCTGCTGGCCCTTATCTGTAGGGAATCGTATCCGTTTTTCTCACAAAGATAAAGTGCCCTTTAAGAGCAACTGTTTCCTGTCAGAAGTGGTGTTAGAATTGTCCTTAAAGCAATCCATTCACCTCCCTGTTTTCTTTGCTGGGGCTGAAACCAGGGGAAGATCCTGTTCATTCCCTTGATGTGTACTATTACTATATATATATATATATATATATATATATATATATATATATATATATATATAAAATCAAACAAATCCTTTTCAAGTTGTTTGCCATCCGCATTATTATGTTTGCCTTTAACTGCAGCACTGTCCATTGGTGGACTGTGCAGTGAAAGGTCATTCTTCCAGTGTTGTGCCCATTTGCAGTGAATATGTCAAAAATAAATGTCTCTAGTGAGGACATTTGTGTCACAAGCATTTTGTCATCAGTTCCCACCTTTGCCAAACATTATTGCCTGGACCATGACTCCAGGAGGTGGGTCACCTTTGATAAATCAGTACTTCAGGACTCTGTATTATATGCCTTCACTCCTTGGCTGTTTTCAGGATTCTGTCACCTTGGATGCTTTACTACTTAGAATTCTTAGCA
Organism: Protopterus annectens; assembly: GCF_019279795.1. NCBI lineage: Eukaryota > Metazoa > Chordata > Ceratodontiformes > Protopteridae > Protopterus > Protopterus annectens. The sequence goes on along the minus strand of NC_056725.1, from coordinate 161,240,487 downwards.
TAGAACCACCAAGAAGAGTCTCTGAAATTAAGTATAACAGACACATTCTTATTATATCAAAGAATCTTTGAACAGACCTTCCTCACCAGGTCATGCATACACTCTCACCATACATGGCTCCATGGCCTACACAGATAAATCCCTGACAGTGGTCTAGACAATCCAGGTTTGATTAGCTGCCTGGGCACTGCTAGAGCTGGTGGGAGGAATGGACATGAATAGTTGACTCTGGCTCAACCTTCCTGGGAACCTGGACTTAGCTAAGTCATGCTGCAGTAGCACCCCATTGCAGAATGCTTAGAACTGCATTCCTTGTGCACATGGACTTGGGGCCATTAGCCCTGCAAAATATGCTTGTATTTCAGCTAAACATTGCTATTGTGCCAAAGTCTGCACCTCTCCTGGGATTGGCATAACAAGCACTGCATGGCATTTGTTGGTTAACAGGGATACGTTTATCATAGCCAAGAATGATGCCACAGTGACACTACCCTGAATTCAGTGCCTGGTCCTTTAACTAGAGTGTGAAATCCCCCTACCAGGATCCCTACCTCCCTTGGGCAGCTTCAGTCTTGGAGGAACAAGTCAATCAATAGGCCAGATGGAAGGAGGGGATTCATAGGGCATGACTGGTGGTTAGAGCTCTTCCTCAATCCCAACCCAAGATGAAAATAAATATACAAATAAATAAATAAAACCCATCCTTGTGACACCCCCCTCCCATGCTTGGTAACCCTGTCATCCAGTAACTAAGGTTGCTAAGGCAATTATATATTTGTTTACCCTTGTAGCTGAGATGTTGTACATTGCATAATCATTGGTTGAAGGAAATCTGGTAGCTCAGGGTCTAGGCAGACTCTGCTACTGTCATTCGTCAAGACATGCTACACAGAACATGTCTGCCTCTGAATGTGGAAATTTGGGGGGGCAGTCAAACTGGAGAGCAAGTATAATTTCAGTTGTAGTCCCAGAGGCCCTTTTCATAGATTAATTGATGGATTAATAATATATCCATTATTTTCATTAATTAAGTAAGGATGGAACATAACATCTTGACAATATAAGAAACTTCAGAAATACAATGTATACAAATAGAAATGCACTCAAACCTTGGAAGACCCTGAGACAGATTGGATAGAGAGAACACATGGCTGGATGTCTTTAATAAAGGAAATGGATAAAAACAGATAAACTAAAAAGAAAGCTGGACTGGCAAACAGACATAACATATTTTCGGTTACTGCAGAAAAAATAAAATGGAACTTACTCTACCTGGGAGTTTAGTCTAATTATCTCTTGAGGAAAAAATGAACACAGGCTTACTATCAGGTGTATTTTGAATGACAGAAAAAAACATTGGCATTAAGAGCTTAATTTTGTAAATGTTAACTGAAGCATATTTGCTTCAGGCTTATGCAGGAATGGAATTATGTTTTGTCATTGTATTGCACGTTAGTATCACAATAAAGTTGACATGGGAACTGCAAACGCAATAAACATCAATTATAATAAGTTTAAGCAGATAGAACAAGCAATAAATAATACTAACTGCGGAATGTGAAAACCATTGACTTTATAAAACATACTAGAATAAGTAATTCCCTTTGTTATTCTGAATAAGGTTAACAAAGAAGAAACACATTTCTAGTGTACAGGCTTCTGATGGGATTGTTTACAGCTGGATCAGCATTAAGGGTTACATCTCATTCTCTTCCAGGGTCTTCAGATGGTAGGTGTGGGACAGCGCTGCCAGCTGTGTTAAAGCTGTACAAGATGATCACGATAATAAAGGGTATTTTGTATTATGCGCTACAGGAATTACGCTGTAGTCAGGGTCTTTCTAAAAGTTTATCAGGGAAGGATTCAATCAGGTAGTAATATTTTGTTGCACTTGATACACATTTATAATTGCAGGGCAAATAATATCTATACATGAGCTTATTTACATGATTTTTAAATATTTCTTACATAAACATAGCATTTTAACACAAAAAAGCAAGCGAGACATTAACATAAATTGGCTAATTATTGAATAGAAAACACAATATTACTTAATGTATTTATAGCACGATAGCTGCAGGGAAAAGATCAAAATGGAGTGTTTTTGAGGTTAGTAATAACTTACAGACAGACAAGCAGTAATGTAGCTTAAACACTGATGGTAAGCGAGACATGAAAGGAGGAATTATGGAAATGAGCAGGAAGATATATGTCAGAGGAGGAATTGTAGTTAGTGGTGGGGGGTGTCAGAGAAGGAGGAAGAGTAAGAGTTTAGGAAATTAGGGCAGTATGAGGAAGAGTGATAAGGTACAGAACACCGGGCAGCAAAATGGCTGTAAGGGATGGAGAAATGTAACCTGAGTAAAGCTAGCCAGGTGAGCAGGAACAGCAGAGCCATCTTTGACATAGGTGTTGTTTAAACAAAGTTTTGAAACTATTTAAGTTTTCTACCTGTTTTAACTGTGTGGGGATTTCATTCCAGAGTTGTGACACATAATGGGGGTCGAGAGAGTCTCCAGCAGTGTTGAATGTCCTACTGATACATTGTAAGTGTTTATTGCTAGTGCAAAGGCCTCTAGTGGGTGAATAGTACAGTAGAGTATTTTGTAATATTGGGCATTTATTTGTCTGGAGAGTGCAATGTGTTATGGGCCATGATTAGTTGTGAGTATGTCAACTGGTTTGGGAGTACAAGCCAGTCTAATTGTTTTAAAACAAGACAGTGGTGTGTTTTATAAGGTTGCTTGTTTGGTTGCAAATTTAGCTATTTTATAGTAGAAGGAGGCTAGTTTATTTTTTTTTTAAGTAGAGTTGATATTTGTAAGAATAGGAGAAGCATATAATAGAGAAGGAAGAAGGTATGTTCCCGCTAAGGTAATCCTTTCTTGATCTCACAGGTAGTATTTGGCCTAATAGAGGAACCTGAGTTTTAGTGAATTTTCTTGATGGAATGAAGTATATGGTGATCATTTTTGAGGTTGTCATCTATTATGACTCCAAGTAGTTTAGTTTGGCTTATGGTTTCTATTTTTGTGCTATTATTTGAGGTAATATGAAATGTGCATTTCTAGTTTGGGAACACTTCACAATGCCAAAATCCTGAAAGATCGAATTTCATATGGCCAAGACCATATAATCAAACTTTCGGAATCCCGACATTGTGAACAGAGATCTGCATACAGAGTGGCATGCAGAAACATTTAAATGGTTGTTTATATATATATTTTTTGGATTTGTTTCGGAATTTTGATATTCTGAAACATTGGTCATATGGTCTCGATCATATGAACTTCAATGTTTTGGAATTTTGAAATTCTGGACTGAATCCTTCTAGTTTAGATGTTATTTTGAAGTAAATAGCTACGTTTTTTTTGGCAGTAAGAGGCAAGTAAAACTTTTAGCCATATCTCAATGTCAGTGAAAGGTTTTTGAGTGATTTCCTGTAATTTTATTATGGATGGGTCAGAGCAGAGTATATTGTAAAACAGTAGCAAGTGTACTTGCAGCATAAAATTTATTTATGAAAATATTAAATAGAAGGGGCCAAGAATTGACCACTGGAGAATACCAACAGAGATTAACTGAAATGTTGAACAGTTTTGTTGCCATTTAGCTGCCTGTTGATGTTTGAATAAATAATTGTCAAACCAGATGAGGAAGGGGTAAGTAAGACCTTGAGTTACAAGTATAAAAAGCAGGTTTTGGTGGGACACTGTGTCAAATGCTTTGAAAAGGTCAAAGAAAAGTTAAAAAACAAGGTTGCCTTCATTTCTGTATTGGTTTACTATGTTGGTGAAATTTAGGAGTAGAGACGTGGGATGCTGTTGAAGGCTGGGGGGAAGGGCTAATACTGATCTAAAAAGAACAATTTTTTAAAACTATTTCCTTTCACGACATAGGTTCACTTGGAGTGCATTTTAAGCTTAGACACTTTCCCTTTTCACATCTCCTGAGTGGTCTTACCCATCCCATGTATATTAGCCCTAGTGAGAATAACTGTGATCATACCATAGGTAATTCGAGGGGACTCATGTAAGGGATGCAGCATTTAGGAACTGCCTCTATTCATTAGTGGCACAAGGGGCAATCCTGGGGTGCATTTTCTATTACCCCTCATTAGATCCAAGTTGCATTTGAATATGGACAGAGATGAGCTTTGTCTTACTTGCATGGATAGTCTGCTCCAGATCAGTGGTATCCTCTGATATATATCTGTCTCTCCACACCACTCTGTTTAGATACCTGGACTGAGTATTTCTTTTTTAAGCCATTTGCCTTGCTGATGTTCAGTAGGTCCATCAGTATTAGATCAGAGGATGCCCTATATGTCAGACACAGGTCACGTTGTAGCACTCTGTAGGATACAGAGTATAGTGATAAGGCTTTAAGGTGGTCCATGCAAGACCTATTGTTTAGGACTTGTATCTCTGTGGGCATTCCAGTTGTTGCATGTGTTTGGACAGATGCATGCCAAAATGGACATTATACAAAATGATTGACCTAATGAGGGTTTCATGAAGGGGGACAATAACATCTCTAGATCTAGTTACAATTAATTTGTTCATAAGCTGTGTAATATAGAAAGACTTTCTTATGACACTGGGCACATGTTGGTTGAAAGTTAGGCCACTGTCCATACAAGTTCCCAAATGCCAAGCAACTGAGTCAGCTCTGAGGAGGATATTGTCAATTCGGTAGTTCCCTGGGGTAGACAACTTTGCAAACGATACAATAATGTATTTGTTTGAGCTTAGTTTCAATTTGTGATTCTGGCACCAGTTATTGTTTGGGACAAACTCTCTTGTATGATAGTTAAGTCATTTGGAGATTCAAAAACTGTTCCTAGCTTGCAGTCATCTCAAACTTAGTTGGCCAAAGTCCTTTTGTATTTACTTTTACTTCCAAGAAGCAGATGCCAAACAGTAAATGTCTCAGCATTGAAACCCAGGGGACTCCATTGGTGAATGGTCTCTTTCTAGATGTAGCCTCCCCTATTTTGATCTCATGCATCCTGTAAGTTGGCAGTCCAGCAAGTGATGTAAAGGTTTATTCAGCTTTTCTACTATACCTGAGTAAGGGATTCTGTAAAAAAGGCTTGGCCAAGTTAAGGTAACATGGTGTGAACTGTTGTATCTTCATCCATTGCTTTCGTGACAAGAGTAAGGCATAACATTTGCCCATGATTTTATGCCTTTTATAGTCTTTCTTCCTGATTCCTGCCCTAAGAGGTTGAGAGATCAGAACATATGTTTGACTATCCCTGATTTTTTTGTCATATGTTTGGTCTGTTCCTCATAAGATTTGTGGTTTTCTGGCAAATTTATGATGATTGCAAAACTTAAATAATGACAGACATTTGAGTTTCAGACTTCTAAACTTCATATCCTTCAGAAAATGCATGCTAATACAAAACCTGTTATTCCAGCAACTAAGCATACAAGATCAATGTTATACTTAAAATCTGTCCCTGATTCTGGGCCTTTGACCTTTTTTCCCGACCCATTACATTTTTGGCTTTATCCTTTGAGCTATGAGGTTTTGATATTTAAATAAGACCTGTGAGCATAAGCTGTTTACCACTTTCAAGCACAACCTGTCACATTTTTTTTTCATTGTTACTATGTTAATTTGAATGCTTCTGTATACATCTTATATTTTGCTTAAAATGTAACTGTGGAGCTTTTCTCCCCATGCCTCTGCTGAAAATGGGCATGCATCCAGTCAGACTTTCCCAGTCAACAAATGTAAAATAAATAAATAAATGTCTCAATTAAATAAAACAGAACTGCAGCAAAATCTGGTGAACCTGAAAACAACAATAAATAATCTAACTGAAGGCTTAAAGTCAGCAAGAAGCTTTAATAACTTTTTTATAAATTAATGTTTCTTGCATGACTTTAAAAATTGAACAAAACTGGGGGCAATTCTCAGTAATGAAAAAATGACAGAAAAAAGACTTAAGGCAAGGAAGAAACTGTATTAACTTCTGCTGAAAACATAGTAACAGCAGAGTCAAAGTTATTCAGGTTTCTTGCCTGCATTAAGTCTTATTTTAAGATGAGCATCATCGCTGTAATTATTATTTTTACTGTTATTACTTCATAAATAACTGCCCAGAATGTACATGGGTGGGCTGCTGCCAATTCAGTTGAAGTCCACAATCCACAGAACTGCACTGGCATGTTCAGCAATATGACCATTATTTATTAACATAAAATAACAGTGAAAACCATGAACTATCAGAAGATGGAATGAAACAATGAAGTGTCAGTTGTAAAAATAATAAGCGCTTTTGTTCCTTTATTGCCAAACATGGAATGAAAGAGCTTATTTTTTACAACTGACACTTATTTGTTTCATTTTAACTTCTGAAAGTCTATAGTAAAAAACAGTGGAAAATACAAGAGCTGGATCATGGTCAAAGTGGGCCCTAGGCAGGGTAATAGATCAGGGCCCCACCAGACCAACCCCTCCTGCAGCAACCCCCTACCCCCTCAGCATCAGCCTCCTCCCCAGCCATTCCAAAGTTCCATTGTTTGGCTATTTCTCCCCAGTTACCATAAACACTCTTCAAAAGTGTCAGTGTTCATACTGTTTTATTATTTACTTCTGCAATGATTACAAATATTGAAATAAAATAGCACAAACACTGATAGCCATTTGCTAAACAATACAGTGTCACAATGAAAACAGACTTAGCATGAGCAGTAAACTTCTCTGCCCTTGAAAATCACATTCATTGAAACAGCATAAAACCATCATTTAAAGAAAATGCATCTGGCCAGTGGAAAACTAAGTTTACCTTTGGGCTGCTTTCAAGCCATAGGCTCCTTGCATACATTTTTAGGGCCATGCATACATGTATGTGTTCTTTGATTCACCTTCTGATTGTATTAAATTATATTCCTTATATAATACAACACCACTTGTTAGAATGTCCCCCTGATTTACTAATCTCCTGTGCAGGACTAGTATAGTTTGCATGGAAGCAGCAGCTTAGGAGCAGGACGGCAGCATATTAATGAAGGCACACTGCCCGACATCCTAGGCATACACGGAGCGTGTATGAGTGCAGGGAGCATGTCTGAGAGCAGAGCACTCAGAATAAACATACCCCTGCAAAGTAGAACAGCAGAAAGTGGAAATAAATGAGCGAGGCTGCTCATAGATGTCCGCATATCCCCACCAACAGTCCCCCATGCGTACAACAGCAACAAGACATAAAGAGAAAAAGAAGAAACCCCCATATTGTTGTCTAAATCTCCGAGTACAGCTAACCGTAGGTGTGCGGGTGTGCCCATTGCTCAGCCACAGTGAAAGCAGACCAAAAGGCTAAAGAGGATAACAAGGATGATATATGCAAATGAAGCATGTCAGCAATAGTGTAGTGGGCAGAGCGTTTGCCTAACGAGCAGACATTCCCAGTTTGAGTCCCAGCATAGCACAGTCTATTTTACACGGCAAAGCATGGTATAAGCAATATTTGTAATGCAAAACCCACTAAATAACATAATTTTTATGAACAGGAGTACTGCAGGAAATGCACATGTGAAGAGTCAGTATCATTATGAATAAGTCAGCATTAAGCATGTGTAAGCACAAATAAGCAGTAGTAAGCATATGTAAGCACTAGTAAGCATGTGCAAGTGCATTTGCGTGGAGTTAAGCACTGCTGACACAGATTAATCTAAGGAGAAGATAACTAGGTGTAAGACACTGTGACCAGAAGTCAGCAGTGCTTACCTCTATGCAAACCCGTTTACAACCGCTTGAAAGTGCCTTAAGCACACCGTATCCAACTGCCGGTGTTCTGCCCAACAACAAAACAAACAGCTTCTGCAAGTCCAGAACCCAGGACCATGCACACCATACATGAAACGATTTACCACTAAGCCATGCCAGATATGCAGAAATTGTATGTTGTCAGAACCATAACCCCAGCCCAGTCATGCAACAGTACAGAGAATATATACCTACAGCTACATGGGCGTGTGTGTGAAAATATATCACTATCTAAACGGATACAACATATCTACAGATGTAGTCACACACACACACACACACACATATATATATATATATATATATATATATATATATATATATATATATATATATATAAATATAAACATCCAGAGATATATACATATATATACAAATATATGAACAGATATACATGCAAATGCTGACAAATCCACATATATATGTCAACATCTATATGTCCACATATACACATCAAGCGACATATATGTACGCAGATATATGTCTCCGTAGGTATATACGGACATAGTTAGAAATATGTAAGCAAATATATATACCCACAGAGGTATATATGGCCAGACATCTGTAGATACCAATGGTAGATGAACAGAAACCTATATGTCCACATGCACCATCAATGGGCCTGAGAGGCCCCAAACAATATACGAATTTGCATATCCCCCGCCCAGCCAAACACGTCCGCCCTGCAATACACTACCAAGCTCATAGTATTGTATGTTTGTCATTGAACTAGGGAATTAAATTAGCCCTCTGTTATGTTTCACATGTTGACATCACATACCCCTCTCCCCCACCCACAGGGCGGGCTGAGCAGTACAGGCCCATCCAACCCAGGCCACCCCCAACCCATACACACATAACCAACAATTCTGCTTCCCCCCACCTGCAGCACACACGCAGCCACCATCCCTACCCTGGTTACCGGTCTGTAGCTACCACACCACCACACATTGCCCACCCACCCCCCTCAGGACCCATCCTGTATGATGTCCCGACCCAAGTATCCTAGGTGTGGCACACACTGTAGACTATGCACATAGCCAGGGGTACGTATGTAAGCCTGGGTGTAGACGAAGGTTGAATACCCAATGTTTGGGTTGTGCCACATGGGTCGAATGTATTCCTGGTACTAACAATAGATTTTACATGTGACTCTGTATACACTAACAGATTTAGTTGTAGGTATCGCAAAGCATGTGTGGCACACAAGGTTGACCAGTATGCACACAAAACACAGTATCCAGCAATACCAGTCAAGATTACAGGATATGCAACTAAATATGTAGAGGTATATGTGTTTGTATAAATACCCATAACTATATAGATATATACCTCCGCCTCTCTGTAGTACAAATGTATGCATACATAGATAGACATATATATAAATACCCACATATAGATATATAGATATGCAGACACCCATATATCCACATGTTGTTTTATATATATATATATATATATATATATATATATATATATATATATATATATATATATATATATATATGTGTGTGTGTGTGTGTGTGTGTGTGTGTGTATGTGTGTGCAGATATACACAAATATATAGCTATGATATGATACAGCACTTAAAAATGACATATGTTCACAAGCCATGCCAATGGAGGTGAGGGACCCAATCAACAAACTTGTAACACGTGGCATGACCCCCCCCCCCCAACCAGACAAGGGAAACATACAAACAAACACACAAACAATGTAAACAATCCACTTCTCCCCAGACCACAGGCAGGATACAACTGGAGGGGGGACACAGTGGACCTGAGAAGTCTAATCTTGGAACAGAGACAGGAGCGCCCCTTGCAGAACACCCCAAAAATTGTCTTTTTATAGGAGGACGCCCGGGCAATGACCTATCAAGGTGGTGCATGTACGTACCTGGACTACAAGGGTGGGAAAGCCTGATGACCCATGGGTTGACACAACGTAAGAGATGGGTCCCGTGAAGTGGAGAGTGGGCAGTGTGTAGTGGTGTGTTTAGACCCGACCTGCACCCAGGGTAAGGATGAGTGTTGTACAGGAGGTGCGGGTGGGGGAACTATGGGTATGTAATTATGGGTGTAGACGTGCAGGTGTTTGCTGGAGTGGTTCTATTCGGACCGCCCCAGGGATGTAAGCAACAGTGTTCACTGGGCAGAGCCACCGCCCACCGCTATGAGCCCCACTGCAGCACAGTCTATTTTACATGGCAAAGTACATTATAACCAGATGTATTGTTGCAAATCCCACTAAATAACACCAAAGAACACATGGTCGCAACAACTTTGGCATCACAAGGTATTATTGTTATCCCCACCCCCACCCAGGGGTGTGAGTGTCCAAACCTACCTCCAAATGCAGTGTACATACACAGCTGTTGCTGGAGAAAAAATGGCCATCTGTAGACCTTCCCGTCAGCCTACCTGCACATCCCTGGACATTCCCCCTACTATCTGCCCCACTGTGTGCCCCATTAACACCACTTACCTATCGACCCCTGTGTCATTACTACTACTGTTCACAGTCACAGGTAGGTGTCACCCTATTCCCCAACTAGATTGGCAAAATCTGGAACCCCCTACCCACATGTATTACCTCAGCTGTCCCACACAACACATGTAAATAGCACATAAAGGAACACCTCAAGCACATTTGGGGCAGCACATGCTCACCACATGACAAATTCGCTTCCCCAGCTAACACTCCATACCCCTACACAAACTAGTGAAACCGACACCTCCTGTCCTGTCCGCATACAAATCCCAACATCCTGCATACCTTCCCTATTGCTCCAACACCAATCATATCAACTGTCTACTATACATTTACAGTGCCCCCCCCCCTCTACCGAAGAACCTACTCCTTAACTATTCATGTCTACTCTAACACACAGGTATGGCATAACTAAACCTAACCTGAATACCTGAGTGTAACCTATCCAGAACTGTTAAACTGGAATCACAGTTCACCTTAAACTGACCTATGTCAACAGTCATACCTGACATGTAAACCTGACCTTTGTATGTATAATACCGACATGTTAATGTGAACTAAGAATGAAGAATGTGGTACATAGCTATGTTAAGTCTGTTACTCTCTATGAATGTGTACACCTCAGTACTTAGTGTAATGTGTAGCTGGAGATTACTGTGGAGCTTCACTCCCCAGGCCACCGATGACAATGGAAGCATCCAATTGGATTGTCCTGGACAACAAATGTGAACTAAATACATGAAGTAACGCGGGGGTATGCTGCAGCAAGCAAGAGTACATTTGTTTGGGCTGTGGTAAGCAATGCCCACACTGGTTAAGTAATGTGGAGACCAACCCAGTGTAAGACGCCGTAACCGGAGGTCAGCAGATCTGAGCCAATCTGAGCCTCGCACACACCAGCGCATACCCACCTACACTTCCTCTACAGTGCCTTAGGCCCTCTTTAGCCAACAGCTCTCATCATGCCCATTAACAACATAATCTGTACTCCCGGGTTCCAACCTCCCCCCGCCCTGCACACTATAGTCTAAGTGAGTTACCAGTAAGGCGTGGCAGATACACATTCAGCTGTTATCACAAACATATCAACCAGCACAGTTATTCAGCAGTACAGGAAATGTATGTAGGTATGTAGATTAATACCAGCAAACATGTGCACATTAGTCAATCACAGTATTCTGAGCAGTCTATGTCTATCAATGAACAGTGCCTGTCCAAACATACTGTGGTAACAGTAGTCTTGCATAATACTGAAGAGAAGAATGAATAACGGTGCACGCCGTGGGGGTGTGTGGGTGTGCTTCATGCACAGAATGTCACACCTGGGGAGTTGGTTCCGCAGAACCGGGAGATGAGGCTGGCCCGATGTGTGAGCAAACTGCTACTTCCCAAACCCCTGGCAGGATGCTACCAATGGGAGAAACAGTGTAGACCAGCAAAGTCTACCTGTGACACAACAACAGGTCTGTTCCAAGCGGGATGAACCAAACCTTGTGGGTCACATAGGTGTTTCCACCAGTATCGTAGGAGGATCAATGGAAGGCTCGAACATACATTGACTAAACGGATGAAGAGCCTGCTGAAGCTTGGGACAAGACAGTATAATGGAGGAGTACCAACACGTGCAGAGAGGGAAATGTGTGGAAGTGTGGTATGGCTGGGCTAGCAACTGGGGAATGGATGGATGTGTGTACGTGGAGCTCAGGGGCTGGGGAAATGGAGCATGGGTATGAAATAAGGAAGAAATATGCAAATTAAGCAGAACTGCAATAGTGTAGTGGGCAGAGCATCCAACCAATGAGCAGGCATTCCTGGTTCGGGTCCCACTGTAGCACAGTCTATTTTACACGGCAAAGCACGTTATGAACAATATTTTTGTTGCAAGACCCATAAAATAGCAGAAATATATGAACTGGAGTACCACAAGATATGCACATGTGACTTATCAGTGTCAGACGGAATAAGGCACTAATAGGCAGGTTTAAGCACAAATAAGCAGTAGTAAGCATATATAAGCACTAGTAAGCATGTTTAAGTGCGTTTGCGCAGGGGTAAGCATTACCTACACAGAATAAGCAAAGTAGAAGCTAAATAAGTGTTAGAAACTGTAACAGGAGGTTAGCAGTGCTTAGTTCCTTGCAAACCCGCACACACCCACGTACAACTGCCTTAATGTGCCATAATCACTCTGTACCCAATGGCCCATGTTCTGGCAGGCAACAAAATAAACAGCACCTGCAGGGCTCAAACCAAGGACCCTGCACACCATAGACAAAGGGATTTACATCTAAACCATGACAGATACAAATGAAGTAGATATTGTCAGAAACATATCATCCAGTCCAGTCATGCAACAGCACAGAGAATGTATACTTACAGCTAGATGGACGTGTGTGTGCAAATATATTACTATCTAAATGGATACAACATATCTATAGTTGTAGTCACATACAGATGCATATATATATATATATATATATATATATATATATATATATATATATATATATATACATATATATATAAATATAATGTCTATATATATATATATATATATATATATATATATATATACGCACACACACACAAATATATGCACAGATATACATGCAAATGCCAACAACTACACATATATATGTCAACATCTATATGTCCACATATACACAGCAAGTTACATGTATGTAAGCAGATATATGTCTCCGTAGGTATATACGGACATAGTTAGAAATATGTCAGCAAATATATATACCCACAGAGGTATATATGGCCAGACATCTGTAGATAGCAATGGTAGACTAACAGACACATATATTTCCACATGCATCGTGAATGGGCTTGAGAGGCCCCAAACAATATATGTCACGTACGAACTGGCATACCCCCCGCCCAGCCAAACATGTACGCCCTGCAATACACAACCAAGCTCATTGTATTGTATATGTGTCATTGAAATAGGGATTTAAATTAGCCCTCTGTAATGTATCACATGTTGACATCACTTACTCCTCTCCCCCACCCACTAGGCAGGCCGAGCAGTACAGGACCATCCAACCAAGGCCATCCCCGACCCATATATTCATTACCCACAGTTTCGCTTCCCCCCCCACCTGCTGCACACATACAGCCACCATCCCTACCCTGGTTACCAGCCCATAACTACCACACCACCACACATAGCCCCCCCCTCCACACACCCCCCTTGGGACCCATCCCATATGTTGTCTCGACCCAAGTATCCTAGGTCTGGCACACGCCGTAGTCCACGCACATAGCCATGGGTACCTATGTAACTCTGGGTGTAGATGAAAGTTGTATACCCAATGTTCGGGCTGTCCCACATGGGATGAATGATTACCTGGCACTAACAATAGATTTCATGTGTGACTCTGTGTACACTAACGGATTTAGTTGTAGGTGTTGCAAAGCATACGTAGCACAGAAGGATGGCCGGAATGCACACGAAACACAATACCCAGCAATAACAGGCAACATTACAGGATATGTAGCTAAATATGTAGAGGTATGTGTGTGTATATATAGACCCATAACTACATGGAGATATACCTCTCCCTCTTTGTAGTACAAATGTATACATACATAGACAGACATATATATAAATACCCACATATAGATATATACATATGCAGGCACCCATACATCCATATGTCGTTTTATATATATATATATATATATATATATATATATATATATATATATATATATATATATATATATATATATATATATATATATATATATATATATATATATATACATATATATATATATATATATATATATATATATATATATATATATGTGTGTGTGTGTGTGTGTGTGTGTGTGTGTGTGTGTGTGTGTGTGTGTGTGTTTAAATATATACATATATATAGCTAGGATATGATACAGCAGTTAAGAATTACATATGTTCACAGGCCGTGCCAATGGGGGTAAGGGGCCCAATCTACAAATGTGTAACACGTAGCATCAACCCCCCACAGCTAGACAGGTGAAACATACAAACACACAATAAAAGTAAACAAACCACTGCTTCCCAGACTACAGGCAGGATACTACCAGTGGAAGAGACCCGCCAAGTTGAAACAAAGACAAGAATGTCCCTTGTGGGACAACTCAAAAATTCTATGCATATTTGAGTTTCCAGGCATTACACAGATGTCCAACGGCAGGGCATGCATGTTCTTGGACTACAAGGTTGGGGAAGCCTGATGATCCATGGGGCGAGACAACATACATGATGGGTCCCAAGAAGTAGGGAGTGGGCAGTGTGTACTGATGTGGCCAGACACGACCTGCACCCGGAGTAAGGAAGTGCGCCGAAGAGGAGGTGTGGGTGATGAACTATGGGTATGTAATTATGGGCCTAGGCATGCAGGTGTTGGCTCGAGTGATTCTATGTGGACCGCCCCAGGGATGTAAGCAATAGTGTGCATTGGGCAGACCCGACACCTACCAAGCAGCCACGCCCGGTACGAGTCCCACAGCAGCAATGTCTAGTTTACAGGGCAAAGGGCGGAATAACCAGATGTGTTGTTGCAAACCCACTAAATGACACCAAAGAACACATGGTCGCAACACCCCACTGTAGGCATGTAAGCCGAACTAATTGGCCTCACAAGGTATTATTGCTGTCCTCACCTCCACCCAGAGGTGTGAGTGTCCAGACCTACCCCAAATGCAGGGTATATACACAGCTGTTGCTGTAGAAGAAATAGCCAGCTGTGGACCTTCCTGTCAGGCGTCCTGCACATCCCTGGACGTGTCTCCTACAATCAGCTCCTCTGTGTGATCCAATAACACCACTTACCTATTGAACCCTGTTTCATTCATAGTAATGTTCACAGTCACAAGTAGGTGACACCCTCCACACAACTATATTGGCAGAATCTGGAACCCCCAACCCAGGTGTATTACTGCAGCTGTCCCAGACTACACATGTAAATAACACATGAAGGGAAAACTCAGGCACATTTGGATCACCACCTGCTCACCACCTGGCGAAGTCCACCACCCCCCAACACTCCATACCCCTACACCAACTACTGACACTGACACCTCCTGTCCTGGCTCGCATACATATCCCAACACCCTGCAAACCTGCACTACTGCTCCCTCACCAATCAGTCAAATGGTTTACTATGCAGCTAAAATGCCCCCCCCCTCCATCTACCCACCCGCACCTTCACTATTCACATCTACTCTACGACACAGGTATGGCATAACTAAAACTAACCCGAAAGCCTGAGTGTAACCTATCCAGAAATGCTAAACTGGAATCCCACTTAACCTTACATTGACCTTCGTAAACAGTCATACCTGACATGTACACCTGACTTAAGCATGCATAATACCAACATGTACTTGAAGTAGCGCAGGGGTATGCAGCAGCAAGCATGAGTATGCCTGTGTGGGCGGCAGTAAGCAATACCCACACTGGTTAAGTAATGTAGAGGCCAACCCACTATAAGACACCATAACCAGAGATCAGCAAGTCTGAGCTTAGCAAACACCATTGCATACCCGCCTACACTTCCCCCGCAGTGCCTTAGGCACACTGTAGCTCACAGCCCTCACCATGGCCAGTAACAACATATCATCTGGCACAGTCAGTCAACATTATAGGAAATGTATGTAAGTATGTACATTAATACCAGCATACATGTGCACAGTGCTCAGTCACAGTATTCTGAGCAGACTATGAGTATCAGTGAACAGTGCCTGTCCATACATACTGTGAGAACAGTAGTCTTGTATAATACTGAACAGAGGAATGGAAAACGGGGCATGCAGTGGGGGCATGTTTCATCCGTGGAAGCGGGAGATGAGGCTGGTCTGGTGTGTGAGCAAACCGCTGCTTCTCAAAACCCTGGCAGGATGCTACCAGTGGGAGAAACAGTGTAGACCAGCAAAGTCTACTCATGACACAACAACAGGTCCATCCCTGGTGGGACGCACCAGACTTTGTGGGTCACAATGATGTTTCCACCAGTATTGGAGGTGGATGAAGGGAAGGCTCGAATGTACGTGGACTAAACGGATGAAGAGCCTGCAGAAGGTTGAATCGAGACAGTAAAATGGAGGAGTACTGAGATGTGCAGAGAGGGAAATGTGTGGAGGTGTGGTATGGCAGGGCTAGCAACTGGAGAATGGACGGATGCTATGTACGTGGAGCTCAGGGGCCAGAGAAAGGGAGCATGGGTATGACATTAAGGTAGAAATAAGCATTCTTGGTTCGAGTCCCACTGCAGCACATTCTATTTTCAGTGTGAAATCGGTATAACCTACTAAATGACATTTACACTTGAACAGGAGTATTGCATTACACATAGACCCACTCATTATTCAAAGGACATGAGATGACACACAGATATGTATACACAGACAACCTTTAATGGTGTATTTTACAATAATGTATGCCATTACCAACAGCACGTACATCTGGACTTATTTAATCAGTGAGGAATGCAAGGCCCACACAGAAAAGTAGATGCAGACAGTGCAGATTATGTAACATACTATGCTGCCCAGGCCAAGCCCATCAATTCGTACAACTGTAGACAAAGGATTTGCCATCAAGATAGGTAACAATAAACAATAACAGATGTAGTTCAGCAACCGCTAGTTACACCCTGTAGCCAAGGCCTAGGGGGACATTTATTGCCTGTCATAATGTCTATGTATCTGTCACATGTATGGACCCTTACCAACAAATGTCGTGGGAGTCCACAATATGACTGGGATTATAGCAGAAATGCTAGCAGTAAATTATGATAGGCAAATACCGAACAACCCCTAACCGTATCACAGCAGGACAAAGCCAGCCATATATGTGGAGGACAGATGCAGGAACACAGGGCCAAACTCGTAATATTGCTTTTACACACCCTGCAAATTGCTGATGTTACAGGATTCATTGCAACATATCCTTATGCAGGAATAGCACTTAAGGAACACAACTGAAAGTAGCCATGTACTGATAACATGCAACAGACAGATTGCCGGGGATATATCTAGGACAAGACCTGTGTGGTGCACAGGCAAAGGCAAACAGACAATCCACTGGCCATCATGTGGATAGGCCCACTGTTGAGAGCTATGCAGACAGACTGCATTCCATCCTAAACTACTATGTACACACAAACAGTGCAAGACCAGCAATATACAATGCACATAACAACACTAATCACTCTGTCTGTAGGTCTGGAACTTCTTAAAATTCTGTAGTTGTCCTGTGTCTGCAAGCCCCGCTGTAGTAGGTACTGCAACCTGCCATCTGTAACACTGCTGCCCACATACAGGAAGGATGTCCCCCATACTAGAAAGGTGAAGGAACAATGCCCACATGAGTAAGCAATTTATAGTACTGGGTTGCCATGACAATGGTCAACTGAATCACTACACAGAAGGCTGCCTGCAGTCAGCAACTGTTGCACACTGATTGGTGCAGAGCCCATCACCTGATCATGTGCATCACCTACAAAAGCCATGCTGAAATCCATTCAAACCAACTCATTCACTGTACTGGGGAGGGAGAGAGACAGAGAGAGAGAGAGAGAGAGAGAGAAAAAAAATTATAAAACAAAACTCACACAGTGGGAAACCAATAACTACAAGCCACAACTGGGAAGGCATCACACCCGTCCAAAGAATAAAAGGTATGTAAAACGTAACTGTATGTCATTTAATGTAGTATGTGGTATAGATTAATAGGATATATGATGTAGAATGTTTGATATGTGCCATCTGTAGTTGTCCCTGTAATGATGTCCCGCTGAACAACTGCTCTGGACAATGTTGTCTGCCTTTGTAAGCAGAGGGACATACCCACCAACTGTGCAGATCAGCAATGAATGCCAAAGATGTCAGCCATAATATCAGTGTATGTTATGTTAGTGTGGACAATAGCTGTTGGTAGATGTACCACCGTCATGATAGACACATGGGTGTCAGAGCACACCACTTGCAGGACAGTCATGTTAATGTGTAATGTAGCATGCACAAATGCCATAGGTGTGTAATAGGCGTACCAGCAATCTCACACCATATTTACCATCCTAATGTTAGTCTGTGTTCACATGTGGCACCTGTCTGTGTTGCAGCAAGGCAGAACAGTACAGCTGTGAATAAAAGACGGCTACAGAATGTGGACCAGATGTCTGTATGCACTCCACATACCTGTGTGATACAGAATGTGAAGTGTATGTGTACAGATACAGACACTCATATAGACATAGGTATATCAACAACGTACAACATATATCTACACATATATGTACATAGATGTATATTTATACACATATATATATATAGTGGCACTGACAATGGCATACAGGTGAAATAGTCTGTAACAGGCCAGGAAAGATAAGTGTTCCCACAGGGAGCATGGCTACAAACACATAGCACAAAGTGTGGCACATACACATAGCACAAAGCTTGGTACAATACAACATATGTCCCAATGGTAGGTAAGCAGCTGACATAGCAATTACAGTCTGTGAATGGTTTGTTGTAGCTGATATGGTGGGGGGAGACAAATATGTGTATTAAGAACTATGGTAACCCTGCTGTATGGGTGGCTCAGATAACTGTTTCCATCCTTATGTCTTCCAGGAGACATGCCGCATAGTCGTCTTCCCGTGTACAGCACTGCTGAAACAGCAATCATTATCGACCACCTGGTACAGCACTACATACTGCTGTTTGGCCGGACAGCCCATGACCAGCAGGAGAGGACCACCCTGTGGAACGAGTTAGTTCACAGGTCAATGATGTCAGACAACATAACCGCAGCTATGAGCAGATCCGGCATCATTGCACTGACCTGCTTCGCCATGTACGTCGGCGTGCAGCTGCAGTAAGGGGGAACCACCTCGCAATGGGGGGGCAACCCACCCATCCACCTCTCTCCCGTGTGGAGGACCCTGCGGCATCAACACCTGGTAGGGCACATCTTGGAGGTGGGTGCCAATGACACACCAGCTGAGGAGGGTGCAAGTAAGGCCCCAAGGCACATCTGTACCCCACTCTTGTGTATGCATCTGCATCTGTACAGGTACATCATGCAAAACTGAGATGTCATATACATAGTCTGCTGCTGTGTAGTAGTAACAAACATTGTGTAATTCTACTGTTGATGTAACATAATGCTGCACTCACCTTTTATGAATGTCACAGCTGTGGCCACTGACATCAGCTTTCTCGCACTCCTATGTAGGTCCCTCCAGGATACCACCATGGCAGCAGCCCATAGCCGGTGAGTATGGTTCATGTTCATGCATGATGATAAACTGAGCATGTAATAGCTATGGAATATCCCCCATACACACATCTAACACACCTACCCATACTGCATGCTGTACATGTTCATGTTTTGTTACTGAGAAATGCACTGCATCACAGTAGAGACCAGGCTGAGGTATCGGAAGGGTACAACAGACACATGCAAGATAACTAACATCCTGTCAATGTGCAATGTGTCCACAGGAATGTGATGTGTGGCAGGACACACGGCCTACAGTAGGGACATGTGTGACTCAACACCACCATGGCTGCAGCTGCACACAATCAGGTTAAATAAATGGTGCAGACGTAACCCTGACCCCACAGCACTCATGACAGCAGTGTGTGTACTCCAAGGGATGTGCACATGAGTAGACCTTGCAACCATGCAGAGGTCTGGGACATGTGTAGGGCACCCCTCACAGCCATGATAAGGTCCACTGGTTGTCAGTGTAATAGTCATGTACTGGTCATACATGCACTGCTGATGTTGTGATCTGTAACGCAGACATCAGGCATCCACAACTGATAGCTGTTCACATATCATCCCAGGTATAAGTTGCTACAACACATAGGGGCTGTGAGTATTGGAGCTGACATAACCTACACAGTACTTCAGATGCATCAGTGGTTTCTCCACCTGCTAGGTATGGTGCACAGTACAAGGCAGGGGGTGGAACAGGTCCACAGTAACACTTTGTACATAGGTGCAGTGTTAACATGAAGAAGAGCCATCCCCTACCAACAAAGCCCATGCCTCACACACATGTATACTGCCACTAGCATGATGTCACTATAGTTGCACTGCATGCTGTTGACCTCCATATGTAATGCATGTTGACAGAAGGCTAATGGGAGGACTGTGTGTACAAATATTGTGCAACTCCAAATGTAGGAGTGTGGGGTGTGTGTGTGTGTGTCTCGGTTGTGTTCGTCAGTGTAATCTAGTGGAGTGTGGACAATGCATGTCAGATGTGTGTGTGTGTGTGTGTGTGTGTGTGTGTGTGTGTGTGTGTGTGTGTGTGTGTGTGTGTGTCCATGTATGCACAGGTGATAGTGGGAATGACCACATGGTGGTACTTCCTCTTGGGATTGTGCTGTACATGGAGTGAGACATGGGACACCAGGACAACCTGTCAGGTATGTGAACACCAGACACCTGATAGCATAACAAGGTCTGTAGCATGGATTGGGAGGTGCAGTACATACCAGGTATACACATCATATTGCCAACAGCAGATGGGTAACCGGCTACCCACATATGCAGCCCTACAAATACAATGGGGAATTACCACAGCACATCAGTGAGTGTATCCAGGTAGTACAGTTGTCCACATGATGGGTCGCTTGTGCAGCAGATGTGGCATGGATTGAGCAAGACAGTAGTATGAGGCTCTGGTGTGTGCCATATGTAGTGAATGTAGCAGCCCCAACCATATAGGGGCCTCATACACTATTACTGCCCATACACAGGATAATACAAGGTGACAGCATTGAGGCCATTTACAACCTACTCCACCCAAGTCAGGGAGGCGATGGAGTAACAGGTCAGGTGGTAACCACATGTGTAGGCATGGAGAGGAATGATATGTTAATGGGCTGTAATGATGCATGTATATTAGCAAGTGCCATGCAGGATGGGGAACATATGTAACTGATTGTGGGACTGCTGTAAACTCAGGGAAAGTGAGGTAGAAAGGTGGCTGTCAGTCTGAGTGTGTGAATGTGTGTACTGTTATGCACTGCTGTACAGGTCTTAATGTGTGTATTTGTTTCCCCCACAGGTGGCGAGGTGGGTCAGGGTCCCTCCTGCATGCAAACTGAGGTAGATGTCCCTACAGACACCAATGATGATGAAGGTATAGGTGAGGCAGAGTTGGGGTTGTCAGAGGCCAACACTGTGCCAACATGTGTCATCACCCTCCTAGCCACCCCACGCCCACACACAGTCACAGTGCCCCTACAAACCCCATGACAAGTGGCCATAGCAGAGGGACATTTGGCACTTGGTGGCAATGACCAGGAAAGTGTGGTGTTCATGCCAACTGTGTCAGGTCACAGTCGGCAAAGCCAGATGTTGGGAAGGCCACCACATCGGCAGATGTACCATGGTGCTCATGGGAGGACTGCAGGTCATCATGTCCCTGACAGAGGCGCCACAACTGGTACCACCAGGAGCATGTTTCAGGCTGTAATGGAGGCACAGGCATGTATGGAAATGCACACCAGACAGGTCCTGATGCTGCAGAGGTCTGCTTTCGCAGCTGTAAGTGGCAACCTCCATAAACTCACTGGTGCCTTCCGTGAATATACCAAGGTTATGGATAGAGGGTGGGGTGAAATGGTTGGCTCCTCAACCGTGGTATGTCTATGCTAGAACGTGTGGTGGGAGTGGTGCAATGGCCATGTGGACATAGGCCAGAGACACCAGCAGCTGGTGGTCAACGTGGACTTGCCAGGATGCACACCCGTGCCATAATGACACTACCAGCCCCAGTACACTACAGGGGCTGCTGTCCACACCACACCACAGCAGGCCTCGTGCATGTGGCCCTGGCCAGTCCCAGGCTGGACATGGTTCCAGTGGACATATGTCATCATCATGGAGAGTAGCACCTCAAAGTCTGTACCTGCATTGTGCCCATGGAACCCCTGGCAGGCACAGTCAGCGTATCCATGACCAGAGGCAGTGAACTGCACACCCTGCCAGGTATGGTCTGCAGCTGTCCAACATTACCCGTATAGGGCAGCCACATGGCGGAACTGTGTGCATGCATACCCACACACTATGCAACCACACCTAGGATGACCCCATACCGATACACACCACATCACCACACCCCAATCAAGGAACCACAGCCCTCATCCACACACATGGTGACACATGTTTGGACCACCCTCGGCCTCTGGCACACCTGCAACACACCCTGTGCATATGATGATACCTGTGCCACATCCCTGTCATCCATAACATTGATGCAGGGACAGGCTAGCATGGTTCTGATACACACGGTGACTGTGATAGAGTGTCTCAATGTACTGCAGTGTAGAATACAGTCAGGGGTAATTTGTACTGCATATATGTCAGGTAGTGTAGCCATGCAGCTATGATGCATCTCAGCTGTAGGTAACACCAATTGATATCCCCATACTGTCATCCATTTGTGCTGTAGGCATACATGTGTCAGCAGAAGGATGGTCCGCAGTCATATTCCATAGGGGTATGTCAGTGTGGTGACACCATGGCTATGACATATGTGCTATACAGTTGCACATATGCCACAGGTATGTATAACAGTTATTGGCCATGCAAACTTGACCGGTGGCCTGATGGTACAGGTATAATCTGCACCCTTATGTCAACCCATCCACATACACACACATCCTTACTTGGCGACACTGTGTCTAGACCCCAACCCGCATATATAGTGCTACTGAACTGTGTGACTGTCATTGCACACACTTCACCATCTGTAGGGTGAGGTGTGTACCAGGTCACGTGCTACATGCAGACCATCCACAGACATGTACAATATGGTAATGGGGGATGTAATGTTTGTATATGGAGAATACATAGTGTGTCATGCCATCATATACACATTGACTGACACATAACAGGTAGACACACATCTTAGAGACCTGGTTGTATAGTTGCTAACTAAGTAATACATGTGTCCAATGTGTTACAGGTAGGCTGCACACAGCACATGTGTAACTGGGCTGTATCCTATCTGTTACCTGTATGGGTGATGGTGACATTGGCCACCTGAGAGTGGTACATGGGCCATATACCAGGTGTACCATGGTGTAAAGACAGTGTGCACAGCACCTACATCCCCCACTGGATATTGTACACACTAGAACCCATCTTGATACTCTGACATACCCACTGTTACACATTGGACATGACGCAAAAACAATCCATTGCATATCACAACAGTGGTACCACAGGGATGTGCATGTGATGCACACACCGCAGGCATAGTAGGGTGTTGCATTGCTTTGCCACACCTATGGGTGACAACAACAATATCCATACTACTGTTTGCCAATGTGTATCGTAATAGGAGTATGTGGACTTGGACTGGTGTACCCTACAGATATGCACACATGCACACATACACAGACGTGGCAGACCTCAATGGGATTCCCATGCCTACCAACCCATTGGTACAACACTGTTGTGCTGGTACTGCAAAGCACATGTAGCTGTTAGGGAGTGGAGTGTAACAGGCTACATGTTACGTTAATGGGGTTGAGAGGCACCACATACTGTATGAGTTGTACAAATAGGCATCCCCCAGCCAAACATGTCCACCCTGCAATTCACTACCAAGTGTTGGAGATCCCATAACCAGGGCCAGTGACAACATGGGCACACAATATTACCTGTACTACATCCCACCTGTATGATGTCAGGCTGTTATTGGTAATATATCATGCAGTATAGTCTGGTTCCCATGGGTAGTGTATTATATGGAAGCCATCAACATTACCAGGCTTCAGATGCACAGACACAGATATGCAGATACAGGTATACATATTTATAAATATGTACATATACATGTGACTACACATGCACACGCAGTTATATGTACAGTACGATACATAAGTGGTAGGTGCATACAATATGGAACAGCCACTATGCCTGCAGTTGACCCCTGAATGACTGGACACTGCATGTGCCACCCATACAAATGGCAATTGTTGCCTGTAATATACACCCACAGAGAGGTCTTAGATAAAACAACACCCACAGGTTTTCAGACATGGAAACCTTTCTTCATGTACTATTACAGTTCTACATGCCATGCCATATAGCTGTTCAGACACTGACAACTATATCAATGGAGTGATGCTACAGTGGACCAGTTACAGTCATACATTAGGCCGGAAAGATTCACAGCTGTTGCTGTTCAGGCCAAGCCATTCACATTGTACAATAGGAAAGACACACTGGGCCACAGGATACCTAACAATCAACGGTACGTACTCCAAGTGTGTAGTTCAGCAGCCTCTATCTACACACTGTACAAACACAGTAGGTGGTATACATGTCTTATGACCACATGGGTTGTAACTGCTGCATAACATGGCATAACTGACACCATCACGAGCACACCAAGGCACAGAACAGTTTGTATGGCAGGGGGAAGTAGTCCTGCAGTACCCAGATCCATGTCAGTAATGTGTATATAGGTGAAGTATATGGTACTGTGCATCCAGATACCTTAAGACAGCTCAGCCCTGATACCCCCACATTTTCTAGCAGCCTAGGTCATTTCTGGTGCTTCCCCCTAGACTCAATAATACAGGGCCATATACCACTGTTACATACACTGGGCTGTGCAGTGCATGAGGGCACACATGTATTGTGTAGGTGGCACCCACACATATATGGCCTCAGCCCCACCATATGTGTAGGGGTTACAATGGCAGTGGACTGATGGCAGACATGGCAGTGTGTTATACTCCCAGCCCACTATGGATCAACCACTGACATCATGACATATGTGCAAAGCTTGGTATGTAGGTGATGGGCAGAGGCTGGAATACAGGCACATATGTAGACAACTGTTGCCATACACTACACAAGGTGCAGGTGTTACAGATAGTCTGTAACATACCCTTAGGCAGGGAATTGCTGGTAGAGACGGTCATGGATGTAGCCATGTACTGGTAACATGCAACACACACACTGCCAATGTATTATCTGACACAAGACCTGTGTGGTGGACAGATAAGACATGATAGGCACAGCTCAGGCAGGCATGAGGGTAGGCTGACATTTGTGTGCTATGCATAGGGACAAACTAGTATGTACACCCACACCCTGTAACACCAGTACTGTACAAAGCATAACACAACTCCACTCACAGTCTGTCTGTACTTCCTGATCATCCTACAAATATGTGGCTACCCTGAATGTGCCGGTTCTCCTGTATGGGGTATTGCTACATGCTGTCGGTAGCACTGCTGCCCACACACAGGACGGATGCCCATCACACAGGAGATGTAATGGGACTATGCACACATGATGTGGGAATCTACAGTGGGTGCTTGCCATGACAGTGTTAATTGGGTGTAGTACACATGTGCAACTGTATACCTGGCTGTCTGCTTATGTATATGTACATATATTCCCACCATATGTCCTGGACATGAAATGTAGGCCAACCCCAGCCTGTATGTTCCCAATGTCATAGTTGCTGGGAATGTCAGGTATCTATAGCAGGTATACTAGTAGACTATTGCTACTGTCATTAGGATTGTCTTCACAGATATGGTGTGTGTGGGAGGTCACACCTGCTCATAACATGTGTGCCATTGGTTACTGAATGACATCCAAAGGACATCAGTGTACAGTACTGTAGCTAGCACATAATGCCACTGTGGACTGCAGCAGAGATATTGGCCAATATATGTGGAGGATCTGACACAGTCTGTACAGTCCAGAGGTATACACATAAGCCCTTAGTGTCACACATGTGTACCATGCCTGACAATATGGATGTGGATGGCCATGTCGATGGGTATAACACATAACGACTGGTATATGATGTCCACCATAGGTCATGCATTCACACACCCCTGCCTGGCCTGTAATGGTATGACCACTGGTACAGGGGTGCCATGGCCACATACTACACAATAGGTATTGATATACATCTGCAATACATCCCACTGCCCTGTCTGACATACATGACTGTTAGGGGAGGTCCAGCAGCAGGACATCTGGCTAGTATCTGCACATGACATCCCACTGGGTAGGTACACCCAGCTGCTAGGCATGTCACAATGCACTGTGCAGGCTGCAGGCAGACTGGCTCAGCACTGGCCTACATCTCCCAAGGGGGAATGCACATGTACCTGCATATAAAGCAGGCTCAACAGGCATGTCACAGCACAGGGTAAGATACACCTGCGTGACAGTGCATATCCACAACCAATATGAACACAGCCACAGCCACATATGGTTAGCTAGCATGGTATTACAGTATATGGACTATGTGTTTGACGCCATCCTCATATGTGCCACTCACAGACTGACCCTACATATACTGGCCTGCTACACAGTTTGGTCTGGTGGCTGTCTTTGGTATGGGACATGTGTGTTTATGGGCCTACAAACATGTACGCCACTACAGTACCATACAGTGGGGCAGCATGTAACATCTGATAGTAGGGGAACTAGAGCAATGTCAACTACCACAGTCTGTACACAGGCTAAGGTACATATCAACACTATACACACTGTCGACATTCACCATAGGTACACAGACCTTAGTACTGTACGAACATCCACAATATGTGCAGGTAATGTTATGTAATGTAACCCCTACTGTACATAACATGTGTAGCAGTCAGATATATCAGTGGTTTGTTCTCAGACATGATGCCACAAAGTATGGTGTACAGCACATATGCACCACTTCATGCACGACATATGTACAAAGGTTGTCTGAAGTGTGGCTGGGAGCACATACACAGGACCAATATTAACATGTTGCTGTGATAACCACATACATTTACTGTTGTTACAGGGTTGTTGCAACATATGTCCTTTAAGGGATATGATGTCTGTGACTACCACAGCTTTCTCCATATACTGACTGCAATCCTCACACTACCTTCAGTAGTTGACAGCTAGACAGCTACCACGGACACAACACTGACCAGGCTGCAGATGACCCTGCAGAAGGAGATTCCCCATCAACATGGAACGGACATGGCAGGTATTGAGACATGTACAACAGCCATATCCACACAAACACTGTGAAAGCAACATTACTCCAAATGCAGTATAGCGGCCCTTAGAGTCTGTAGTCAGGTCAGGCACATCCACCTCCTGTTTGTTGCACTGTTTCCACAGTATATATTAGAGGTACACTGCAATCCATCTGAGATGCTGTTTGGCACACGACAGTTCTAGTTCCTGCTCACAGTGGGTGAAAAGGGCAAACATCACCATGATGTTCTTAGGTACTGGAGTGTGTTTCCATACAATTGGCTATGGGAATGTTACCACAGCTGTTTCACATGCAATCAGCTGGGGGAGGGCTACAATTTGTGCAGAGGCCATCAGCTGATCATGAGCATTGCTTACATTACACATGCTGCTGCCTAAACAAAGCAGGTGTAGGTCTCCAGATCCATCTGAGAGGGGGTGGGGGATGCAGACAGAGGCAAACATGTGTCAGGGAGGGGTGGGAGGGTAAAACTGAAGCATGTTTGTGTCACACACCTAGTAGCACAGGGTATCAAACCCCTGACAACTATGTAGTGCTAGCACAGTTCGCTGCAATTATTGGATGCGCCACATGGGCTACCTGTTGTGGAGCACTCAGAACATATATGTGATGGTGAGTGACATCTGCAGTAGGGACACAGTAGCTGTATGGTAGATGACATACACGTGCCTGTTAGCATGAACAGGTGCCAGCGTCGACACAGCCACACTCTTACAAGGACACACACACATTTACACACGTGGCAGGGCCAGGTGTACAACTCATCAGTTGTGGGATTGCCACATCACATCAATGTGAAGGTATCCTATGCACCACACAGGTCATATGGGGGCTGTATGGGTGAAGGGTATGGGAAGGTGTCTCACATCAGACAGCATGTTGCAGTATGCCCATGGGGGTTGTAGGCAGTGTGGATGTGAACATCTGCAGCATGCAAAACACACACAAACACACAGCGTGCCACTACTGACATGCGTAGGGTGCACGTCTACACAGGTGTGTGGTGTTCGACTGTGCCAGATGGCTGTCCAAGGCTAGGCGATGGGTGTACCTTGGCATCAGGCCACATGACCATGGCCTGCATTGTGGCTCAGGGATGTAGTGTCTGCATTTGCCCACACAGGCGCGTATTGTATCCCCCATCCGGTCACCTGGGTGACTACTGTGTGTGGGCAATGCTGAGCATCACTTGCCATGTCTGTGTTCCTTCGTCCATGACATGGACAGCATCT
Source organism: Protopterus annectens (assembly GCF_019279795.1). NCBI lineage: Eukaryota > Metazoa > Chordata > Ceratodontiformes > Protopteridae > Protopterus > Protopterus annectens. The sequence goes on along the minus strand of NC_056725.1, from coordinate 161,211,932 downwards.
GGGATGTGTACACCTCCCATATGCATGTACAGTGACATGTGGAACTGTACCTGGGGTGTCTGGCCCATGTTGTGAACACAGATTATCTTCAGATGTGCCAGTCCTGGCCACCTGTGGTTGGAGCTGGTAATTTCCAGCAGCTTTACCCTGCACCTACATGGAGTGCATACTATCAGCATTCTTTGGTGTAAGTGTCATCTGTCCATACGTCCATGTTATGTACATTGTGGGTCATGTGTAATGGCACCACAGATGGTGCAGTTGTCCATTGGGAAACATGCACTGTCTGCACTTATGTGCATATTGGACAGATTGACTGGGTGCCATGCCCTCTCTGACCCACCTCTGTCACTCCATAGTTACTATCAGTGGCCAATATGCAGTGTACTACCCACATATTGGCTGCTACCTAGGCATGTGTGTGTGTATGACACATGGGGTGATAGTGTGCTCTGGGTAATACTGTGATTGCCTGGCCTTGATGTCACATGTCTGGTTCTGCACCCCAGCCTCTCTGCCATATCAAATGTGTTATCCCTGTACAGTCAACATTGTGATATATATTATGACCACCATGTAAGAAATATGCAAAACCCGCTCCACATTGGCCACACAGTCACAACCACCTCTACACAGGATATGGGTTACAAACACACACCTGTCATGTTTGGGGGTAGAACCCTTACCTAACTATATTACACTACAGCACCACGCAGTTATAGTATGCACCACAGATATTACTGGAGTACTCTTTGCCCAAAAGTGTATTTCACACTGACTGACATCAGCAGGATTGCCAAAGTAGGGCATTTGAATTGACTGCAAGAGACTAGCCTAAAATGCATTGCTCCCTACACAGACAGTGACACACACAATACATCCGGAACTGCCATGTGTGGGGATGGAACCCAACCACTCTTCTAATTCACAATACAGCAGCATGCAGTTACAGGACGTTCTATGGTGATTACTGGTCTACAACCTTCCCAGAGGTGTATTTCTAGGTGTGTGACATCGGCAGCCTTACCAAAGGTGAGTATGTGAAATGTGAGGGGTGTGAGTACACTAAAAGCATTGCTCTCTACACAGTCAGACATGCACGCATACACACACAGTTGGCAGGTCGGGGGTTAGAACTCCTAACTAACTCCTTAATCACACAATGGCCATATGATGTTACGGGACATGCTACAGAGATTACTGGGCTACAATCATCGCAGAGGTGTATTTCAAGGTGCGTGACATGGCGGCCTTGCCAAAGGTTGGTATTTGACTTGTAAGGGGTGTGAGTATTCCAAAAAGGATTGCTGTCTACACAGTCAGACATGCACACAAACACATGACACACACACGCAGTTGCCATGTTTGGGGTTGAAAGTCCTACCTAACTAGTTTATCATACTACAACAGTATGCAGTTACAGGATGTGCTACAGAGTTTCCTGGACTAGAGCCTTCACAGGGGTGTATTTCTAGGTGGGTGACATCAGCAGCCTTGCCAAAGTTGGGTATGTGAAATGTAAGAGGTGTGAGTACCTTAAAAGCATTTTTCTCTACACAGTCAGACATGCATGCACACACACACAGTTGGCAGGTCGGGGGCTAGAACTCCCAACTAACTCCTTAATCACACTATGGCCATACGATGTTACGGGACATGCTACGGAGATTACTAGGCTACGATCGTCCCACAGGTGTATTTCAAGTTGCGTAACATCAGCAGCCTTGGCAAAGGTAGATATTTGACTTGTAAGGGGTATGAGTAGCCTAAAAAGGCATTGTGCTCTGCACAGTCAATGACAGACAGACACGCACACACAGACTCACACACGCACAGTTGCCACATCTGGGGTTTGACCTCATACCTAACTACATTATCACACTACAGCAGTACACAGTTACAGCATGCTCTACAGAGATTACTGAGCATCCCAAACACATGCTCTATTATGATTCTTGTTTATGCATGTAACTCATTATGGAGGTCTTGTTCACGTGTGTGTGCGTTTCTGATGAGTGTCATCAGCCATGGCTCCTGTGCATATCCAGCATCCCCCACTAGGTGACCGTGCAGGATGTCTCCATTGGCAAATGTCTGGTAAAGCTGCATCAGATGCCAGATGTGGGAATCGTGATAACTTCCAGGGCAGCCAGCACACATGTACAGTATTATGCCCTGGGTATCGCACATGACCTGGCAGTTGATGGAGGGGAAGCCCTTGCAGTTGATGTAGACCATACCCTGCTCACCGGCTGGTGCTTTGATGCATATGTGCGTGCAGTCTATTGCACCCACTACTTCAGCTATTTGCTGGAAGAGACTCATACTGCTGGCCAACGCCTCATGGGTGAGGGGAAATATACATTCTCACCGACATGTGCTGCCATGGCATCCAGGAACTGGTGGAGCACCCTGGATGCTGATGCCTGTGAGATCCCCATCATATTCCCAGTTGGCCTTTGGAAGGTACCTGTAGCTAGTATTCTTAGGCCTGCACATACCTTCATTTCCACTGGGATGGGCTCCCCTCTGTCAACAATCTGCGGTAGGAGGTCTCTGTCGACCCTATAGCACTCCACTATCTCCAGCTCATGTAGCCCTTGGTAGGTTACCCTGGGTCTGTACACTCTTCTCCTTCTCCTCACTGTGGGTTGGTCGGCAGCATTCCCATCCTCGCCACCCTCAGCCTCTTCCACAAGTTGTATGATAGCTATTGCATCTCCTAACATTTTGCTGTTGTGAGTGTTAAAAGTTTCCCGCTTGTTTACACCGGTGGTGTAGTGTGTGGGAAAAACTGGAGGGGTAGGTGTTTGCATAGTTTATAGTGGCGTTCTGGGCTGGTCGGGTCTGCTGCCTGTATAATTGGCTGGTTCCAATACGCTTCACCTGGCAGCGAACCTAGTACCCCTTGATTAACTTTCTACTGCTGCTTTCCCTTCCCATTGCCCTTCTGATTCATCCTGGGGGTGTGCTGTGCAATCGGTGTACTGCAATGTGCACACTGCTGCTATTTCCTGGGTTCACTTCCTTTATCTTTCTGTAGATCCCATTGCGTGGCGCGCACACCCACTTAAACTTTGTCGTACGTGCTGGGCAGGTTTAGACCCACCTCCTGGCTTTGCTGTGCTAAGCTGGATGCAACCCCAAGCCACAGGGCTCCAATCCACTGACAGTATGCTTGGCACTCCCACACATGATGTCACCTCTACCTCCTAGTCTTGCACTCAGCTATTCATACTCATACACTGTTGGGACCTGCCTCACATTCTGGGGAAAACCGGGATTCACTATCCTTCCCCTCATTTGCATAGAATTGCCTGCTAATGCATAGTTACATGTGTCACACTGTGCCTCTTCCCTTAGCAACCCCTACTCACTGGCCAGGTTGTCTTTTGCCTGCCATTGACTTGCATGGCAGAATACTGATTTTAGTTAGACTGTTTTTTAGGTTTATTTTCTTATTTCCCCAGCGGTCCAGATTGCGCTCCGCTGCCCTATGCTTCAAAGGCTGTGATCGGCGGACATATCATAAAAGTTGTATTTTGTACATTTGGCATTGTTTGCAATGACAATGGCCTTCTACTTGGCCATTGGCATGCTTCCTCAATGATATGCAGCCTTTATTTGGAGCTGTCATAGCTCCATTTTGGAGTTTGCAGCACCATACTCGGTTACTAACCGAGTACATTTCTGCATATTACGCTAGTCCTGCATGCCCTGATTGCTGCTTCCAGGATGGCAGATTTACCTCATTTGCATGGTTTTCACCTGGAAATGGGGTGATTTGCATAAGGGGGCTGGGGATGTGCAGCACTAGTGCTACAGCGCTCGCGCACATCAGAAGTGCATGTACGTGGATCGCTCAGCTGCCATATTGGCAATATTTCATCCTACACTAATCATGCACACCGTGCAAACTTTTGAGAATCCAGGGGATTGTTTTCAAATTGGTTTTTAAAATTGTGCCAAAAATCACAAACTTGCCCTTTCACAAATAAAATTATACAAAACTTACTCTCCAAACCTCTTTAAAAATCTTTCAAAAAAACAGAAAGCAACCACGTAAAGATCTCTCAGTTTTATTAAAGTTAAGTGTTTTCGTCCAAAATTAAAATAGACTTTAAATTTAATGTTAACATGTTAGTGTCCAATAAATAGTTAATAAAATGATCACACGATAGTTAAGCTAAAATATCAGCCATGACTAATTAACTGAACATAATCAATTTCACATATACATTAGAAACCAATACAAGAAAATATAAAAAGGTGCACATAAAAATTTAAAGCCAATATTAAAGGCTGCTTGAATATGCTCTTTTACTCCAGAAAATTACGTGTACCAAGGTTCAAACTTTAATACGAATGCAAATTTAATTCATACCTCATGCATGTTGCTAATCCCCTTAAACACAATGCATTCAGTAGTCTCACCCAACAAATCTAATCCAATATGTAGATGACACGATGCTAGTATTTCCTGCATTTTCACTCAAAGAGCTCCAAGATGATCAACAGTATTCCTTTAACTGATGGTTAGCTATAGAAAATCAACCTAGTCCTAATTCAAAGTAAACAAAACTAATGGTATTTTCATCACCATCCCAACAATCATATTATTGCAACTTTAAAATTCTAAGTTAATAATACTGTATATGAACTAGTGCAAAATGCAAAAGTTATGGGAATAAAAGACCATGGATTAAGATTTAACCAGCACATTCAACATACACTTCATATTATGTATCTCCATACATCAATATCTATATTTATCTGTATATATATATATATATATATATATATATATATATATATATATATATATATAGAGCTGATCTATAGATATCAGTACTCCTAGTTTATGAAACCTTTCCTCAACAGAGCATGTATGTAAGACTACTGTTCAAACCTCTCAGTTCCCTAGCTTGCTAAATGCCTTACATATCTGCACTAACCTATAGTTATCCCATCTAACTAAACTGGTGTAATCCTATAATAAAACTACAATGTTTTTCAATAACCACGTGATGACCCACCGCTGGACTAGTAATCAAGTAACCTCAATCCTCACCACTGGCACCAGTGGGGGATGTATACTGAGGCGATGACAGGTACAAACACACACACACAGTATTTCCAGACCCAGTTCTCTGCATCAAGTGTAATTTCCCTTAAGAGCACACAGAGATTACAGTCAGTCCAGGGCTAGTTTCTCACTCTACTCAGTAAGACTCCCCACTGGCACAGCTATAGAGTTGAGATCTAAGCTGAGTGACCAAGCTGAGACCTCCAGCACCCTCTCTGTCCAACCAGTGCTTCGTGTCCTTGACCAAGTAGCTGATACACTCACACACACACTCTTTGAGATTTTGATTTACACACACAAAGACACACACCTGAGAAAGGCTGGTACAATTTTATTAGCAATGCCCCCTTCTGCCAAGACTATAAGGCAGTTTCTACTGCCACCAGTCACTCCTTCTCAGCTACTTTAAGGCTCTTCTAAGGGTACCCAATATATTGAGTGTTATTAATACAAATGGTAGTTTGAGCAAGAGCAAGGCTATTAGGAGTGGCCCACACAGTATCAGCAAATAAATAATATGCAAGTACTCTCAAAATTTAAATATCGCTACATAGATCAGCCACAATGAAAAGTTTAAATATATTTAATAATAAATAATAAAAGAACAAAACAAAACTAAATATATATTCACAGTGACATCAGAGTACAAAACCACAGGAAATATTTAAAACAACATTGCAGGACAGTCCCAAATAAATAAAGAAAAATATCTAAACTAAGCTTTACTGTAAGCTGCAATGGTGCAGCGGTAGCATTGTCGCCTCACAGCAAGAGGTTCTCCTGTTCAATTCTTGGCTGGAGCACCTTCTGTGTGGAGTCTGCATGTCCTCCCCATGGTCGACTGGCATTCGAAAGACATGCGTAGAATGGGCATGCCTTCATTGAAGGTTGGGCGTCGAGCTGGCACCTCGGCACCGTAAAAATCTACTGCCAATCATTAGTGGACCGGAGTTCTGCTGAGGCAACCCCTAACTGGGAAAAGCCGAAAGAACATCTAAACTAAGCTTTACTATATTCCTGACTGTATCTAAGGGAATTATATTATTCCCTAGAAACATACTTCATTAGAGCAAGGCAGATGTGGTGAATTGATCTAGCTGCTGTCAGGTCCAAGACAGAATACAGAATGCTCTATCTCACTAAGAGACTTCTCAAATTAATATCTCAAATATTACTGCTGGGATAACTTGCAGAATGACATAATTTCTTGTCATCTGACTGCTAGATCCCAGGCCAAACAACCATTGATGAAGCTGGCAATATTTAGCATCTACCTGTAAAAATATACAGACAAGGGCTTCTTCTCAGATCTCTGGCAGATGCTGGAAGTCATAAAACAATTGCATTCCTTCATGCTTTTAGGACTAGTAATTACTTCGCCCTAAAGACAATACAGAAAGTTTCCTAGTACAGACATTGTGTCTCTTGCTATAGTGAAAACTGAAAGATACCATCTTTTATGGCCCAGCCACAAAGTAATTTAATTTCAGTTATTTGTTTTGGTTAACCTCCTGTATTCCAGTTTCCACTGTTAAATTAGATACATTTAAACAGTTAAAATAGTGCATGTACATTTCTGTTTTCTTCAAGTAAAGCACACTGTGGCTACATTTCAAACAGCACATTGCAAATACCCTTTTCGGCGCACATGTCTGTACAAACTAGTTTGATATGCACATGACATATAGCTCTAATACAGTTGTAACACAAGCATCTTATAAAATCATGTTGATATTCACAAATGACATAATTATTTACAAAATTCCAGCTAGCTGTGTTGGCAGTAGCTCCTTTCACGACAAACCACATTAACCATACACATTCACAAACACAACACTTTGTGGCTATAAGTCTATTCTCATATTATAACCACCCATAACATCATCTATACCAAGACAGGTTCCCTGACACCAGACAGTTATTAAAATGGAACACAAACCCGCAGAGGACTGCACTCACTTAACACCTAGTACATTCCTCAAAAATCTAAAATGGCCATAATGGTGACCATCTATACTCTGCATATATTGCTGTCTGTGGAAATCCATTCCAGCACATACCAGAAATATCACACTTTCAGAGTTTAAATTGCACATAAGACATATAAGTGCACTAACACTTTTGTAAGCCAATAACTCCATTAGTAAGACCATTTCTTATTCTAAATCTCCTCATCTATAATGCAGTCCCAATGAAGTCATGCTCAAAATAGTCATGCCCATGTACTAGCCTCATTACTAAGTCTCCCTCCTCATGTAATCAAGTCAAACAAGTCACAAAATTCTCACTTGTTACAGGTTACAGGTTTCAAGTGAAGTTAGCTGCTTGGAAAAAACATGCATGTGCTGTAAGCTTCTAAGAGATCAATGGCATTGATGAAGTGTTCAGGAAAAGTATTTTGTTTATTATCCCTCTCTCTCTCTCTCTCTCTCTCTCTCTCTCTGTATACACACACACACACACACACACACACACACACACACACACACACACACACACACACACACACACACACACTTTACCATCTCTAGCAACAGAACAGCTGTTTTAAATGTGAGGAATATGTTTACATCCATGTGTGTGTGTGTGTGTGTGTGCAAAATGCACACATGATCCTCCTTAAAAGACAAGAAGGGAAGATGCTGCCACTGCAGAGTGAGTAGTTTTTTTTTTAATTGTTGAAGCAAAAGGGGGGCCCTCACCCTATGGTTCCAGTGCCCTTGTTGAGGAGGGCAATAGTTGTACTGTGGTTGGTCTGAAACCATGCTGGGTGTTGGAGAAGAGGTTGTGTTTGGTTATATGTTTCGTAAGCCAAGAGTGAACATATTTCTTGAGGATTTTAGAGAGGGGTTATAGGATATAAATATGTTTATAGCTTAACTCTGCTGAAGTGCTTCCTTTGTGAAGTGGTATAACAATGGATATTTTCCAGATGGATGAGACACAGCGTATGGTTATTGACTGATTGATCAAAATGTAGACAGGGAAGACTAGTACTTCTGCACCTATTTTGAGGAACTCAGTGGAAAGGTTATTGGTATCTGAGGCTGTTGCTTTTAATTTGGCTAGTATTTTTTTTTTTTATGGCTGGTGTGGGGACAGGTTGAAAGCTAAAAGAAAGCATGCTGCTTTCAGGAATAGATGGAAGTCTGAGGGGTGAGCGAAGTGGTCACTGATTGGAGTTAGAAATGACTGGATAAAATAAGTGTTGAACCGAGTCCCAATGGACTGTTTGTTGTTTGAAGTGGAAGGACGGGGTGTAGTGGTATGGCCAGGTGTAATAGTTTAATTAGAGAGGACCTAAAAAGCTTGGGGTTGTTTTGGTGCTGTTGCTGGAGATTAGTGTAATATGATTTCTTGTGATATTTAACAAGAATCTTGGTACGGTTTCTGATATGTCTAAAATGTTGATAGGCTCTTATGTTTTATTCTTATACCCTTCTTTCCATGCTTTATCTATTTGCAGAGTAAGCTGTTTTGTCCCTTTTGTCAACCATGGCATTGCGTTAGGATAAGGAGAATTCCTCTTTTAAGTAATGGATAATTACACAACATGAAAGATTAAATAAATGAAAACAAGCTGATGCCTTGTTATTCTTCTTCTTCATAGACACTTGATGTGATCCTTTCTAGAGTATTGTGTGGTATTCCGGAAATTTACCTTCATGAGTATATAGGTTGGATAGAGGCAGTTCAGAGACAAAAAAACAAACTGGTGCACAGTATCTCATGAAGCTGCATAAAGACATATTAAAAGAGATTACATACAATCATGAAAAAGAAGTCACTGAGAAATGTGATAGAAACATGTGGGTACCTCGATAATCCACAAAGCCCCAACAGATAGAATATTTAAAAAAGTGATGCATGAGATCAGAAGATAAAAGAACAAATATTGGAATTCAGAAACACCACATTATTTTTAATAAAAACAGATAAATGACAAAGCTTTCAGGATAAAATTCCTTTCATCAGTGTTCATAAAAACAAACAATACATTGTGTTTAAATGGAACATTTAAAAATAACCACAAGGCACAAACCCCCAGTCAAACAACACAGATAATTAAGCTTATTAACAATGCAAATGAGTGATCTTATTAACAATTTAAAGATACATTATCTTTCAATGAACACTTGAAAAATCATTTCAAATTTTTTTGTCTTCCTTTCAGAATCAGATTGATACTAATAACAGTATTTAAACCAGGTATGCAATCTGCTTCTAATCGCAAAATCCAACCATATTCCATTATCTCTAACCTATTATTGTCACCTCCTCAGTGTTCTTTAATAGTACTTGAATAACTCTAAGCTTAAAAGTGTGCATGTGACCACATTTCATCATATGTTTTGCAAGGAAGTTGGTATCAACTTGTCGTTTTATCTCAGAATGGAGTTCAGTTATGCGATCCCTATGCCTTCTTGCAGATTTTCCTACATAAAAACTATTACAAGTCTGGCAGGTAGCCAAATAAACAATATTAGCCGTATTGCAGGTGGCATAAACTCTAAACACATATATTTTATTAGTTACTGGGTGTACAAACTCTTCATTTATTAAAATCAATCTACAACATGAGCAGTTAAAACATGGGTAAGTACCATTCTTTCTAAAAGTGTTACTCTTAGATACAATATTCATTTCCTTGTAGCAAAGATGCTGTTTCACATTTTTACGATTTCTGTATGCGAAACGCAGTCTTTCCCCAATAATGTCTCTAGCTTCTGGTAACACAGAAAGTATTTCCCAATTATTATGTATAATATTTATAACACTATTAGTTTTTATACCATAATTTATAATATATCATATATATTGCTCACTTTTTTTGCTGTTTTTCTACTGGCATACTTCATTTTGCATAAAATATGGTTTAGCCACCCCTTGCCTTTCTCCCAAAACCTGTTGTTTTAATTTTTCTAGCATCTTTTCTTCATATCCTCTCATTCTAAAGTCACTTAACATTTCTTGCATCTGTTCATTACAAGTGTGAGGGTTGGTATTCATCCTGCTAGCTGACTTTTTACTATACCCCTAAACATGCAGTTGGGATGCATACTTTTTCAGTGTAGACATTTATTAGCCTGCACTTCTTTCTTAAAGATACTAGTATCAATCTCAGGATTTTTCTTACAGATCTTGACATCCAAAATTTGGATTCGTTCCTTAAAGAAGTTTAACTTAAATTTAAGGAACCCTGTAGCTCTGTCTAAATAACTTAAAACTGTATCAATCCCTCATCATTTCCAACCCACAATAAAAAAATCATCCACAAATCACTTGTAAAAGGTGATCTTTTCAAAATACCAAGTTGTTGGATTAAACATGATTTCAGATGCCCACTTGTTAAGTGCAACATTAGCTTATGAGTTTGTGATGGAAGTCCCATTGCTACCCCAGAGGTTTGGAGAGATATAGCTATTTCTCAAAGATAAAGATATTGCTATTAAGAACCACTTCCACGTTACAAATTGTTTCTACCTATTTGTTTGTACTAGAGTTATTTGCACACAGAAATTCACAAACTGCTTGCATTCCATAGTCATGAGGGATTACCATAAAATGATGAAATGTCGTCAAATCCACACATTTATGTTTAGAGTTATTCAAGTACTATTAAAGAACATTAGAGGAGGTGGCATTAATAATAGTTTAGAAATAATGGAATATGGTTGGATTTTGCGACTGGAAGCCAATTGCATACCTGGTTTAAAAAGAGCAATAAAAGCATTAAACTCATTCCTTTAACCAAGTCCCCCTTCCCCTTAACACCATTCTGTAAACTGAGACTGTGCTACCTTAGAACTAAAACCAAAAAGCTAGAGACAAATTAAAATATATAATATAAGAATAGCTTAAGGCTAACCCACTAATCCAAACTTTATTAATTAAGTAACTAACTCACGAACAGAATGACTAACTAATTAACTAACAAAAAGATCTACCACTAGACATCCATCAGAATAAATATTGACACTTATAAATGGAAACACTTTTAACAAAGATCACTTTCGTACCAAATAAATACTTCATTAGTTTTGTGTGTAAAAAATATATCATAATATTAATGAAAATGTGTATGAATCTACAAGTGAACACCTACGTAGGCTGAAAACCATAGCTATAATTGCTAAGGTGGAAACACAGTAAAAAATGTTAAAAATAAAGCATTAAAGCCCTGGGTATCTGTTCAAGTATGGCATCTAACTAAGAAAGCACTTAATTTGAATGAGTAAAAGTGTACCCAAGAGTATCAGAAAACAGCACTAATGTCAGCTATTTTTATTGAAAAATATTGACAATGTTTGATATTTGTTTATAACAATATTAGCAGGTATAATATTAGCATGTAATGTCAACATTAATCAGTCCCATACCACACTTTTAATAGTCTTTTAAACAGTGGAGCAGTTTTCTGAGTTCTAGTATGCTTTTTATAGAGAAATAATAATTAAGCCCCGGTTTTCTAAAAGAGTTCACTTTCATCTGCCACAGTAGTTCTCATTTTGCTAAAGGATTAGGGATGTCTACTTACAGTTCCAAAACATCCACATGATCAGTAATTTGAAATTTAAAGCCAATTTGTCTTTTGTGAAGCTGCAGGTGCCATCCCAGTTCATTATTCTTGCACTTAGCTCTAATTTCGGAAAGATGTCCAGAAGTCCTTTGTTTATATCTGTTGAGCGGTTTCCCCACATAAAATGCTTCACAGTCATTGCAGCTTGCCCTATAAACCACCTGCATTGAGTTACAGTCACCTCCTGCATTGGTTTTAATCAGTTTCTTTAAATAAGGACAGAAAACATGTCTCCCTCTTGTATGTGCTGACAAAAGGCACAGTTGGCTCCATACTTATCGGTGCATGTATCCAGTGGTCTGGGCCTATGTTTAACCCATCTCCTGATATTCCACCAGCTTCCTGCATTTCACCTCTTCCCCCAGCCTCATCTCAGCAATCTTCTTAGATATGCAGATTAGTAAGGACTTGGACAAAGGTAAAATGGGCACAGATCTTTACAGAAAACCTGCCAGAGTAAACCTCCTGCTACATAATAAGAGTCTCCATCCCATCAGGACAAAATATAATGTTGTTAAGTCCCATGGCTACAGGTTAGCCAGGATCACCATGAAAATGGATCCCTTCCTTAAGAACCTAAATGATCTTGAAAATGACTTTTTGGGAAGGGATACGAAAGCAATATGTTAAAAAGCATTCTGGCACCAATAACTAAACTAAAAAGTACAAATGCACCAGCAATTAATAGGCCTTGTAGGAGGGTGTTAAAGAAATCTATGAACAACAAATCTAAAGACAGTTGTATCTTGATTTTTATTGTTGACTATTACAGCATCATTAATATGATTAGAGGGAAATGGGCCATAATTACTGAAAGCTTGTATCTAATGGACATCCTTGGAGAAGCTCCTTCCTTTGTGTATAGGAAAGCCGGAAACATCACAAGCTGGGTTAAAGGTAGGCCCAGACCATTGGATATATGCACCAATAAGTGTGGAGCCAACTGTGACTTTTGTCAGCACATACAAGAGGGAGACATGTTCTTATGCCCTTATTCAAAGAAACTGATTAAAACCAACACAGGAGGTGACTGTAACTCAGTGCATGTGGTTTACAGGGCAAACTGCAATGACTATGCAGCTTTCCGTGCAACTCAACTTATTCCTGCTATTCAGTAGTTAAAATAATCAGGAGATTTTTTTGGTATAACTCACCTTTCAGCGACCTCAGCAGTTAGAAATCAGAAATGATTTAAGTGAATCCTTAATATCTGACATTCTGCAGAGTAATGTTATCTTTACCATGCTGTTGCAGAGTTTTTGTAATGTAACGACAGAGGAAAAATGGTGTGCAGTAGTCCTAGACTGATAGCATGGAGGTTAGGGTGCAGGACTACTATCTAGTAGACCTGGGATTGAAACCTGGTTGGGGTACAGCTGGGCAGCAGAAGTATCTGGATGTGTACTGTGATTGCTGTGAATGCTATGGCATCTTTTTTACAAAAGAGAAATGTTAAATGAAAAAGTCGATTGCTAAAGCTTTATGAACCAGCTTTTGATTTTAAAAAAGTGTTCTTCCTCTTGGTTGTACGGTGACACTGCAGACTGGTATGACTTGATAGGTAGGTAAAACTTTAGCTAAGTAATTTTTTTAAGTGTGTGCACTGTGTGGGGAGGTAAGGATGTAGTTGGTAGCCATCACAGTTCTCTGCTAATCCTGAATTTCACTGGTCTATCCTTGATTTTATTTCCTGTTATAATGTGTGTTTTTTCTAAAATCACTAGGTTATCATTAGTGATTAGAGTTGCAGAAATGTTTTTCTTAAAGAAATACATCCTGTGATATATGCTGCTTAAATAGTTTCCTGAGTCAGTAAAATCAAATAATATTTGTCCCTGAGTTTTTAACCATCATCTTTCATTTCTGAGTGAACAGGTTGAGAACTATGATTACCAGTCTTATATGTCTTTTCTGAGGAAAAAAAGTCCAGCTTGGTGACTCAGTATACGTGTAACATATATATATATATATATATATATATATATATATATATATATATATATATAAATGTGTGTGTGTGTGTGTCTGTGTGTATTATCACAGGCTTTATTTCACTAAATACATTTAAGAGAAGAACATTCTCCGGGATTCAGCAAGCTCTGCATGGCGTGCAGGAATAGTTCAGGAGCTGCTGGAAGCAATATGGCTGCCGAGAGATCCAGGAACAAGCTCCCGGGACGTCCATGAGTGCTCCTGCACAGACACAGCTCATGTATGCAAATTACCCCATTTGCAGGTGAAGACCATGCAAATGAGGTGAATTTGTGATCCAGGAAGCTGGCAGCCACCCATGGAGGACTAGTGTAATCTGCAGAAATGTACTCGGTTAGTAACCAAGTACATTTCTGCAAACTACAAAACGGAGCCATGACAGCTCCAAATAAAGGGTGTATATAAGGTGTAAAGCATACCATTGGTCATATGGCTATTGGCATGGAAAACAGTTGCAAAAATAAAAAATTAACTTTTATTTTTATTTTTTTGTCTGATTTCAGCCGTTTAAGTGTAGGGCAGCAGCGCGCAAACAGGATTGGCCCAAAAATAAAAAAACATTGAAAAAAGCATTCTAGCCAAAATCACAATTTTGCCATTATACTCAATGGCGGGCAGAAGACAACATGGCCAGTGAAGAGTGGTTGCTAAGGGGGGAAGGCTCAATGTCAGACTTGTAAGTAGGCATTAGCAAGCAATCCTATGTAAATGAGGTGAATGATACTGAATCCCAGATTTCCCCTCATGGCTAGCCTGCACCCAACCGTGTAGGTGCAGGAAGACCATGGTGCAAGCCTAAGTGATAGCTGACATCATTGAGGGGTGTATCAGGCATACCGTAAGCTTATTGGAGTCCTGTGGCTCGGGTTTGCCCTGAGCTTAGCAGAGCTAAGCAAAGGGGTGTGTCTGAAGCTGCCAAGCACTCTTTACATTGCCTAAGTGGGTGTGCGCACCATGTTTTAAACAAAAAAAAAGTAAACCAGGAAATAGCAGCTCCATGCACATATGAGCACTGTGTTTGTGCGGAGCGCCTTGGGGCTTAAACAGGAAAGCAATGGGAAGGAAAAACAGCAGTAGGAAGGTAATCAAGGAGAACTAGCATAGTTGGCAGGTGAAATGTATTAGAATCAGCCAATTACACAGGCAGCAGCCCAGCCCAGCCTAGCACACTACTATAAACTATGCAAACACCTTTCCCTCTGTTTTTTCCCACAAACTGTACATCACTGGTGTACACAAGTGGGGAAATTTTACCTAAGAAAAGCAACAAAATGATAGGGGCTGCATTAGCTCTCATAAATCAACATGTAGAAGAGGCTGAGGGTGGTGAGGATGACAATGCTGATGACCAACCCACAGTGAGGAGAAGGAGAAGAGTGTACAGACCCAGGGTAACCTACCAGGGGCTACATGAGCTGGAGATAGTGGAGCACTATAGGGTAGACAGGGACCTCCTACAGCAAATTGTTGAGCTGTGCCAGCCACGCCTCACACACAGAACCTACAGAGGGGAACCTATCCCAGTGGATACCAAGGTATGTGTAGGCCTACAAATACCAGCCACAGGTACCTTCCAAAGGCCAACTGGGGATATCATGAGGATCTCACAGGCATCAGCATCCAGGGTACTCCACCAGTTCCTGGATGCCATGTCAGCACATGCCAGTGAGCACGTATATTTCCACAACAGCCATGAGGCGTTGACCAGCAATATGCGTCTCTTCCACCAAATAGCAGAATACCCTGAGGTAGTGGGTTCTATAGACTGCACGCACATACACATCAAAGCACCACACAGCGAGCGGGGTAGGGTCTACATCAACCGCAAGGGCTTCCCCTCCATCAACTGCCAGGTCATGTGCGATGCCCAGGGCATTATAATGAATGTGTGTGCTGGCTGCCCTGGAAGCTATCACGACTCCCACATCTGGCATATGACGCAGCTGTACCAGAGATTTGCCACTGGGGACATCCCTTATGGCTGGTTACGCACTGGAGCCATGGCTGATGACACCCATCAGAAATGCACACACACCCGAACAAGAACTCCATAATGAGCCACACGCACAAACCAGAATCATAACTGAGCATGTGTTTGGGATGTTCAAGTCACGCTTCCGGTGCCTAGACATATGGAGCCTTGCAGTACTCACCATCTACATGTTCCCAAATTGTTATCGTATGTGCCATGCTGCACAATATGATCCTGCAGAAACAGCTGCAGCAGGAACAGCATGGGGCAGGGCCACACAGCGCCTCACCATTATCAAGGCCTGCACAGGCACAGAGTGACTTGGAGGAGGAACAACCTGAGCCTACCCCAATAGGCAGAAAGAGGTGTATCCAGTATGCCCAGGCCTTGGCAAAGAGGCATGCATAGCACATACACTGATACGGTAAGAACCCAGGGAATGACACCTCTCTCTCTGACTCGCACATACAGTAAAAGGGATGCCAAACATGACCCTACCTGTGCTTAGCCATGTATAGGTACTATATGCATCCAACATAGTCAGCCCTCCAGCACCATCCTCAATACTGGCACAGCCACAAGGTAAGTCACACTCCCTATCAATTGCTGAATGGAGTAGTATGTTTTGTTACTTGTATCTATGGTATGGATGTGAGCATGCAAGGGAATCTGGTGGCTGAATGGGATGCCAGCAGATAGTAGACACCTACAGTGGCAGCATGAAATTTGTAACAAATACTGGTGTCACCATAGTAGCCAGTACTAGACAATGTGACAAAACTCACTGCAGGAAATATGGTGGGCCAAATGGGTGTCCATAGGGCACACACATGCATGTCAGGGAGGCTCACATACCCAACAACAGTCTCAGCCAGCAGGACAGGCGTAGACTAACAAAAAGAAAGCCTGTGCTAAAGCCTCCGATTAATGACAATGGAGAACAGCCCCCCTCCAGACCTACACAGACAGACTACAACAGGTCAGGCAGTGGGATGTTAGTTCTGAAGGGTAAGAAGTCTAAAACTGAAATGTAAGTCAATAAAACCTAAGAACTCTTCTATGCCTCTAGTGTGCATGATAGATCAGAATACAGAATGAAATGGAGTACATGAAATACCAGTACAGTCATAGCAAATGTGTACAATTGTCAGGTGTGCCCCCCCCCTCCCCCACAATCCTATGTAGAAATGTAGTAACATGTATGTGTAGGTATAATAAAAGTGGAGCACAGATTACCTGAGCCGGCCAAAGTAGTAGGATAGATTGTAGCATGTAGGCATGGTGAGGTTTCTCCTGGTGGCCATTTGCCAGTACTGCCGATGACAGGGCCAAGTTCTCACAACTGCAGTGCCAAACACAATGCATCCCAGCAAAACACAATCCAACAGTAAGCCATAGTAATTGTTTGGATGTAATATCTGTCACCATCTGAAAGATGGACATGGCATGAATGTGGGCCCAGACACACAAACAGTATACAGGTGGAAGTACCCCAGACAGACAGTGTATAATATGTCACTGTCAAATGGACACACCTTTGGAATTGTACATGCAGGTTAGCAGTACATTAGTTGGGTTTGTAGTATGGAATACCAATGTTGTCTGGCTAAACACTGGCAGACCACAAAGGTCACAGGTATGAAGTATTGAGAAACTGCTGATGTCCCTGCATAAATCAGCATAAGTGTAATGCTCCACTTATATCTATGAGTCAGATGCAAGTAGCGTCCATAGCATACATGCACCCAGCTCACCCCACCATCACCCACAGCTACCTCACAGGTCTTATCCCTGCTGTTGGGAATGAGTACAATATGACCCCCACCTCTGTATGGAAATAGCCACAGAATGCAGCATACTGAAGAGGTGTCCCATGCAGGTGTGTCCCTAGCTGTAAGCAGCACCCTACCAGCATCCACACCACTGGATCAATAATGAAAGAAACTATTGACATTAACACCTTGCACACTTACCTTGTCACCCCAGGTGAATATAGTGGCTTTCAGTCTGGGACTGTAGGAGTGACAGAATGCAACGGCCTGCTACAGCTGGCCTGCATCACTACCAAATGGCCTACAGTCCTCTGCCAAAGTACTGTGTCTCACCCATACTGCCAATGTATGTTATGTCACGGACTCCCAAATAACAACATAACACAGTCCACATTACCCAAATGCAAGGCCATGTCGACAAATTCCAGTAACATGTCCACCATGTCCTACTGCATGAACTGTGGACCAACACCAAATTACTGCTGGGATGAGGTTGTAACTATAGGGAACATATCAGATAATGTTTACATAATGTTTGGAAGAGGATAGAATAATAGAGGGGAGGGTAGGAGCATGAACGGCATGGAGTGTGTGAAGTCTGAAACTCAGCCGTGTGCATGTATTATCCCTGCCTGCAAACACAGCAATGGGTGGCTACAAACCTGCTTGTAAACCACAATGTGAAGGAGTTATGACCAGAAATATGACTCCTGCCTCTGGGTAACCTATGTGAATCTGTACAGCTGTGAGGTATGGCCACAGCAGGGTATGGCCATACTGTCACGTTGATGGATGTACAAGCATGGGATACTCAGCCACCACTGTATCAAGCTGTTGAACCATTTACACAGACCCATCAGCAAGTGGCTGCAGCTTCCCCTCCAGAATGGCTTGATTGTGCAAGAATATGTAGGACGCAGACCACAATATTGGACACAGCTGCATTCACCCTGTGTTCCCCAGGAAATTACTGGAAGCAAATATGTATACCTGTCAGTAGTTGATGACATAAAACATCACAGTATAAAACAGTACATATATCTGTATATCTCTGCTAACACCAGGACCATGTAGCAGAAGCAGCACAGACACAATTACCTACAGTAACCCACTTACATTTGCCTATTTTGACCCCATATTGTCAACCGATCTACAGATATCCCGCAGAAGCAGGTTGTTAGCTGTAGGTGTAGAACACAAAACCCTGCACTGGATACAGCCTGCCTGGAATGGATTCACACATTCCATACAGAAGGTCACACTGGGCATGCTCCCACACTTAGAGAAACAAAGCCCATGTCTGACAACAAAATACTGAAAGGTCATACTGGGCATACTCCCACACTTACAGAAATGAAGCCCATGTCTGGCAACAATAGTGGACTATAAATATCTGGCAGTCACATATGTTTATGTACACACTCCACATTGCACACCACTCATGCTTTGCACACACATTGGTTTGGAATGCATGCATATTTCCAAAGACAACACACTATAATAGGACAAAATTACACATACATAGATGTGTGGAAGAGAGTGACAGACAGTGACAAAGAGCCTCCCATCAAGAGGCCTGTCCCACCCAGCACACATCCAATTGGCTAAAACCACATGATGCACACGTCAATCAGTGAGACATTTGCCTCTGGTATCCCTCAGCACTATAGTGTCTGTGGTGCTTTTGATAACTGTGTAACATGACTGTACAAGTCAGTATTCATCTAGCAGTTGTATACACGTACCTGTGAAATATAAACCTGTGTGTGCCTGAGTGTTGTGTCTGCTTCCAGAACAATGGTTTATGACCCATGCACACACACTGCACTCCCCATTGCCTACTATGGCAAGCCTGCTGATGGCATTTACCTTGAAATACACCTTTGGTGAAGGAGTAGCCCTATAAGCTCCGTGGCATGTGTTATAACTGTGTAATGCTATAGTGTGATGTACTAGTTAGGTAGGAATTCTAATCCCAGACATGGTGTGTGTGTGTGTGTGTGTGTGTGTGTGTGTGTGTGTGTGTGTGTGTGTGTGTGTGTGTGTGTGTGTGTGTGTGTGTGTGTGTGTGTAGGGATTAATGCTTTTGAGGCCATTCACAGTCACTACACTTTCCATTGCCCTACTTTGGCAAGCCTGCTGATGTCATTCACCATGAAATACAACTTTGGGGAAGGAGTAGCCCAGTAAGCTCCGTGGTGTGTCCTATAACTGTGTAATGCTGTAGTGTGATGTAGTAGTTAGGTAGGGGTTCTATTCCCAGACATGGCAACTGTAAAACTTTGTGTGTGTTTGTCTGTGTAGGGATCAATGCTTTTGAGGCCATTCACACTCACTACAATATCCATTGCCCTACTTTGGCAGGGCTGCTGATGTCATTCACTTTGAAATACACCTTTGGGGAAAGAGTAGTCCAGTAAGCTCCATGGCGTGTGCTATAACTGTGTAATGCTGTAGTGTGATGTACTAGTTAAGTAGGAGTTCTATCACCAGACATGGCAACTGTTAAACTGTG